>NW_026619824.1:0-6819 GCF_000801105.2 Raphanus sativus | reverse complement strand
GATCGAGTCTCAGATTCTCTGTTTGCAAGGATTATCCTCTTGTTCTCTCTTCCCAGATCCAGAGCAGCATCCTAGGATTTTATCAAGTGGTATCAGAGCATCTCTGGAAGGGAAGTGTTCATTTTTCTCTCTGATTTTCGTTTGGGCTTTTCAGATTCTGTTGAGAGTTAATAGATCTGTGTTTCTGTTGTTGAAATCTGATAAATCTGAGAATTTTGATCATAGATCTGTTGTAATCCTTTCATATTCTCATTGATTTCGTTTTGATCTCTGTTATTTGTTTCGAAATCTGATAAAATAGGATTGTTTGATCTTGTTTCTAGTGTTAGACTTTTCGGATCCTTGTTGCAAAAGTAATCGATTTGCTTTATCTGTCTCTGTTTTGGATTTGTGTGATTCTGATCTGTCTTATTGCTTTGAACATAATCTATCTTATTTGATTTGCTGTGAACTACTTACTGGCTGTGTTCTTTCTTTTGTCTCAGGTACAATGGCAAGAGATCATGAAGGAAGAATCAACACTGCCAAGACTGCTACTTTGCAGAAAATTATGAAGTTCAGAATGGAACAGCAGCAGATATACGAAGAGCATATGCAGCAAAGGAGAAGCAGTTTATCCAGAGATGAGTACAAGCCAAGAGGGTATGATCAGTTGGAAAGAAACCGGAAGCATGCTGTTGTTATCAAAGACACTCCACAACAAAGAAGGTTTGAAAGAGACAAGTGGAGCAGAGATTGCAGCCAACCATCTGAGACAAAGCTTTATCCTTCTATCTCAAGTCAGAAACTACAAGACAGTAGGAGATCTCATCCATCCACTGGAATTGTTTCAACCAAGAAGAAACCAATCTGTGCCAGCAAGGAGAAGACAATCTCAAATCCACTTGGAGGAGATAAACAATTCTGTTTATTCAGTGAAAAGGATAAGGAGGCTTTGTTACAAGTAATGATGGATGTGGAGAGGCAATTAAAAAGGAGCAACACAACACGTGCAGCCACTGAAACACAGCATCAGGAACCAGTTACTACTTTCTCAGACCTCAAAGATACAGAACCGGAATCAGCTGCACCTATTCAAGAAGATCAAGCCAAAGTATCATCTCCTATCAATCAGAAAGAAGAGCAACCAGTTCAGGACGTCATGGTTCCTTTTATGCAAACTGTAGTAGAAGAGAAAGAACTCAAGGAACCACAAGCAGATCATGGAATGAATCAGCTGATTGTCTTTGATCCATCTGATTTCCAAAGGACATTCTTGGGTACTTTTCTGATCAATCCTTTTATCTGGAGCAAGACTAGAGCAGTGGAGCTTTCAAGACACGAATTGGGCTTCAAGAATGTTGTATTTGAGCCTGGAGGAGAGCTGTGTAATCCCAGGAACAAGAACCAACTGATTGAAAAGGAATCAGCTGCAGCAACATTTGATATTGATGATTTCTCAGCCTCTGAAGATAAGTTGTTGCACGTCTCAGCTCATCAGGAGTTTCACTACGAAACCAATTGGAGATTGTTACCCACTCTGTCCTGGATCCAACAAACCAGACCACACAGTAAATGGCCACCGGATCATCAAGATATTACTAGTTTGGTAAAACATGTCGGTTTGGATCATTTTCGAGAGATGCTTATGTCTGATTGGGTAAGAAGATTACAGACCTACTTGTGGAGACCTGGAGCATATTTCAGAATATGTATCTTCCTTGGAGAGCATTCTGCCCGTGCTAGAATCATCTTGGGTCATAAGGATTTGCAAGCTGATCATAATGCCTTGCTTCTCTACCATGCCAAGATATGGAAGCCACCAGATATGCAGCAGCTTCAGTATCATTGTAGAGATTATCAAACCATGATTGGAGATGAAGGAGTCACTGGAGAAATTGGTGAAGTGATCACTAGATCAGGAGAAGAACTCATGTTTTCTTCTCAAATCAAGGAGAAACCACCAGATCAACTTATCCTACAACATACTCCAAAGAAACCAACCCGAGGTATCTATCTAAACTCAAAGAAAAATATGAAACCTGATTTGCTTGCTGTTGGTACAGGTCAAACTGTTTTGAGATCTACATTTTTCGAAAAGAGGGGCTATAACTATCAGAGTATCAAAGATGAGTCCTTGGCTAAGTTGGAGATGCAACAAGCAAACCCTGAAAGCTGTTTAGCCGCCAGTCTTGACATAGGAGCAGTCCGAGGACCATATCTCAACAACCACAAGGAATTATTCAACAAACTCGACTGCTATGGAAACTTAACTCATGAGGGTCTCACGTCGAATTGGAATCATGTCCAAAGCTTCTCAGGTGAAAGAGTTATGGGTTCTACAAGTCGGCTGATCCTCTGTGTGCTTTGTTTGAATTTTTCTGAGTTCAAAATATCTCAATCCTATCTATGGCGACCAGGTGAGCATCCTAAGGTAATTGATCATGTTTTCAAGAATTCTTTTATTGATTACACAGATATGATGCACTTGTTTTTGTCAAAAGAGCCTTGTGCAGATTATAAGGAAGCTTGGAAGCAATCAAGGAGAAAGAACAAGCATGAGGAAGACAAGCGGTTCAAGCCACCTGATCTGGATCAGGAGAAATACCCAGACCTCCATGGCTTTATCACCATCAAAGAAACACCTCCAGATGAAGCATACAAGCCAGAACCAAGCAGAAACAAATTTGGGATAAGACTCTTACTCTTTGATAAACTTTTATGTGCTAACTTGTTTTGTTTCAATGCATCAGGAGTAAGGAGAGCTAACTGGATCAGTGTTTCCTCTATATCCGAATCAAACAGCAACAATGCCTATCTAAGAGGCTTGCAAGGTAAGTGTAATCTGATTTCAAACTTCTATGTTACTGATTTGGTCCCCTTTATTGCAGGTAAAGCAGATTTGAGGTCAAATCTTTTTGAAGAGGGAGGGGATGATATGATCATGGAAAGCACCAAGGACTGGAAGCATGAACCTGATCCTAAAGAGATTGTAGCTGAGGATGCAACATTGAAGAATGCTTGGAAACAAGAAGAAGGTCTTGGAAGAAGCTTGATCAACCAAGACACACTTATCACCATTCATGTGACATTACCATCAAGCTGATCATCATCTAGGCAAGTGGCTTGGTGTACTCTTTTTCCCTTAGATAGTTTTGTCCCATTGGGTTTTCTATCTAAGGTTTTTAATGAGGCATCAAGTTCACTTACACATCTCCTAGATGATGTATCATGGGTGCATCTCGGATGCATATCTATCTTATGTTATTTTTATCCTATGTTTTATGTTTTGAATAATTTCGAAAACTTTGTCTTTGTCTAGTTTCCAAGGGAGCCTGTTCCCTTTATTTTTATTTCAAGTTTCGAGACCTTGTGCATGTACAAGGCCTCTCCTTTATATACTGGTCGTGACCCCCCTTGTATAATTAAGCAATCTTTTATCAAAAACCCTTTTCTCTCTTCTCTCTTGTCTTTGGCGAGTTGAAGTGTTGCTGGTGTGTAATATCCGGCTTGCTGGTGTGTAATATCCGGCTTGGATCTCTGTTCTAGTGTGTCATATCTAGTTCAGTGTCCTTTGGAGTATCAGGAGTCGAATCATAGCTTCTGTGTCCCACATCAATCCACACACCTTGAATCAGATCGAGTCTCAGATTCTCTGTTTGCAAGGATTATCCTCTTGTTCTCTCTTCCCAGATCCAGAGCAGCATCCTAGGATTTTATCAGATGATGAGATTAAAGAGACTTAGAGACTGAGAACAAGACTAGAAGATTGGTAACCAGAGACTAGAGATTATAGAAACAAAGACTTTGAGATTATGAAGTGGAGAGGGGAACTCCCCCTTACTCCCTTAAGAGCTACAATTTCGTCCATACATCATGTATATATAGGCTTTACAATCTGAGACATCATAAACCTATATCTAATGGCTGATAAATCACTTGAAGAATGGATGGTGTAGATGAGCTGGTCTTTTTGTAATATCTGAAGTTGCTGGATAAGGTTCACTTTAATTCAAACCAAGGCTGCTCCTTGATTGGTTCTTCTTAGGCTCCTTTGTATCTGTCCATAGAGAAGTCTAGGTTCATGGTCGTGGCTCCCCTTGTCTTTACAGCCAAGGCCAGCCTGTCACTTTGACTACCTTATCCAAACACTATTGCATAGCTTCTTCCTTCTCCAAACACTATTGCATAGCTTCTTCCTTCTCCAAACACTATTGAATAGCTTCTTCCTTACCCAAGACACTATTTGGTCGTCCATCACTCTTACTTGTGATCCAAGACTTCCCAAATAGTGTATAGTACTTCCTGAATAGTGTATAGTGCTTTCTCACTATACACTATTACACCATCTACTCCAAATTCACCCAAACTCCTCCATTATCATCCACTCTTCTCTATAAGCTCTTCTTGGACTTTACTTAACTTGATAATTACTTCAGACTCCTTCTGAAGCTTGATTGAACTCTTCAGCTCAATACTCATTTCTTTTCTTCAAGTTAACACTCCCCCTCAAGCTTGACTCTAGTGATCCTAAGTCAAGCTTGGAACCTTGAAGAACTTCCTCATTAAAAACCTCACCAAGGAAAACCCAGTGGGACAAAACCTTGATGAGGGAAAAAGAGTAAAGTCTCCAAGGCCCGGGGATTGGCCAGTGATTCTTTGTACCTTACCATCAATGTAAGGGATCCAAAGAATCACTTGGATCATGGCCTCATGTGATGGACAAGGTTCGTTCATCACTCTCCTTGCTCCATCACCACACTTCTTGTATCTCATCTTTGGACAGACCTTGTTGCTCCCCCTTTCTCACAACCTCCTTGTTGTGATCAAGTGCTCGCTTCTCCTGATCTTCCTTGATAGATACATACTAGTCTTGGTTGCTTCTTCTCCTTGAGTCACCACCATGTTACTGAAACCATATGAGAATGCTTCAGCTGTTGTACCAAGCACCTCACTCTAGAAGCCGCCTTGGAGATCGCTTCACCCATTCTTCATCTTGCTTCATAACTGATCTGCTCCTCTTCTTGAATAACCACCAAGTACTCTCCTTGATCAGATCATGTCTCAACACTCCCCCTCAAGCTTGACCATGTGGAACAAGTCAAGCTTGGAAGGAACATCTTACATGATCTGCATCACACTCCATTGCAACACTTTGAACTCGCCATCTTTGATTGGATTGCTTGTGGAAGCTTCATCTCATCAGTCACCTCAACACTAGAAGCCGCACTGATTGAGTCTCATCTTCCCACAGCCAAGAACCCTCTGAAAGTTCTCTTGTCTAGACACGCCACTGCCTAAACCCAAATGGCTCCTTCTTCAGCTGCTTGCAATGGCTCCTCTTGAACCGCTTGATAGCTCACTTAACTCCCCTCCTCAAGCTTGGATTAGATTTGGGATCCAAGCTTGCAAGTGAGCTTCAGTGGCTTCAAGCATCAGTGGCGCATCACCACTCTCATAACCCTTCTCCATTGAACCCCAATGGCAACAACTTCTTCCTCTTTCACCCGGATGGATAGTGAACCAAGAACACTTCTTGTGAAACCTGAAACATCACTAAACTCCAGCAAAGATAAGAAACACAATATGAGATCAAACCTTGACTAATCATCAAGTTTGATCTCCACACTGTCTCAAGCTTTGCATATGATTGAAACAAGCATTAGCAAGTTCATATCATTGCAAGCTATATCACAAGTACAAGCAAGATCACACTAGAATCAATGCAAGCTACTTATGCAATTTTTAAACTCTGCCTTACCTACATCTTGGCTATGAATCCAAGTGTATCAACCTAAGGCAGACAAGATTAATATGCAACAGCTTCTCGGCTTCAATACATGTATGCAATGCATCACTATGAACCGGAGCTTTGCATACAAATCACACACCATGCTTCAGCCTTAAAACAATTCTATTTCATGAATGCATGCTGGAAAGATTTAAATCTATCACCCTAGCAATACACAACACTAAGAATCAGGCTAAGCACTTTTAAACAACTCTCTAGCAATTTTAAAACACTTCTCAACCGCAAAACAACTCAACAATGGCTTAGGACTGGTTTAAGATGCAATCCTCACTTAGCAATCTTTAAACCATCCGGCCTTCAAATCATCACAACATCACAACCTGTTAATCAACACACAAGCTCAATATCAAGATGGTTTCAAGGATAGCTTACTCAAGGAACCAGATTGGTTCCTTTAACCTCCATGATGAACCGGCCATGACTTTGTTGGGTCTTTGGAGTCTGGATCGTCACCCACCTCCTTCTCCTTCAGTTCATGGCCACCATCTTGTACATCTCACTCACAAGACCCCTCCTTTCTCCTTCTCTTCTAGGCGCCATCTTCTTGACCGCCTCCATGATGAACCGGATGTGAGAGCTCTTGAACAAGGCTCTTTGGATGAGGTTCGCGAGGCCTCTCCATAAACCTCTGCTTCCAATGAGACTCTCCATCAGACCAGACAGGAACTAGGATGAGGAACCACAGCAAATCGCCAAGCTTCAATCTTTCTTCTTCATAAGAACAGAACAGCATGGAGACAGCTTCAATGGTTTGGATTTGAGCTGAGATGAGAGCAAGTGATATGCGGAAGCTACAGCTCAGGTTCTGATGAACCTGGCTCTGATACCATGAGATTTTTATAAGAGTAAACTGGTTTGTGTTTGATGAATCCTCAATGGGAAATAAGAGAGAGAGTTTGCGGATTAAGATAGATAGATTAGGAGATTGTTTAGGTGTGTGATGATGAGATTAAAGAGACTTAGAGACTGAGAACAAGACTAGAAGATTGGTAACCAGAGACTAGAGATTATAGAAACAAAGACTTTGA
>NW_026619823.1:0-6820 GCF_000801105.2 Raphanus sativus | reverse complement strand
CCCCCTCAAGCTTGACCATATGGAACAAGTCAAGCTTGGAAGCCATGAAGCAATCCCTCATTAAAACCTTAGCTTGGCAAAACCCAATGGGACAAAAACCAAGCCAAGGGAAAAGAGTAGATCACTTCATGGAGGAGAGATCAGTGACATGAGAGGTCTATGAGTCCTAACCGTGGATGGATGAACTCACAGACTTTAGTGCTTGCTGCCTTTGTGAAGATGTCAGCAAGCTGCTCCTCACTTCGTGTGTAGCATGGCAATATCACCTTCTGCTCCACTGCTTGTCTAACCTTGTGGCAGTCTACTTCAATGTGTTTAGTTCTTTCATGGAAGACTGAGTTGCTGGCAATGTGTATAGCCGCCTGGTTATCACAATGCATAGTGATTGGTGAGGTAGTCTCTACTCCCAAGTCCTTAAGCAGTCCCTTGATCCAAATCAGCTCACTTGTGAGCTTTCTCATGGCTCTATACTCTGCCTCAGCACTTGAACATGAAACCACCTTTTGCTTCTTGCTCTTCCAAGTCACCAAGTTGCCTCCAATAAATGTGCAATAACCAGTAGTTGATCTCCTATCAATTCTGTCTCCAGCCCAATCAGCATCACAATACCCAACTATCTCAGTGCTCTTGTTGCACCCCATCCATATTCCTTGTCCTGGCGCCTCTCTTAGATACCTTAGTATCCTCTCCACCATGTTCCAATGATGCATCTTGGGAGCTTGCATATGCTGGCTCACCTGGTTGACTGCAAAGCACACATCAGGTCTTGTGATAGTGAGATATATCAGCTTCCCTACCATTCTTCTATAGTGCTTCACCTCTTCATAAGCCTTGTCTTCAATCTCCCCCTCACGCATCACTTTGTATCCATCTTCTAGTGGTGTTTTAGCAGCTCTTCCGCCAAGATCACCAACTTCTTTTAACAAATCCAGAGTGTATTTCCTTTGAGACAGGAACAACCCTTCCTTTGATCTGCATATCTCAATCCCAAGGAAATACTTGAGCTCTCCCAAGTCCTTGATGTCAAATGTTGCTTTGAGAAACACCTTGGTTGAGTCGATCCCTTCTTTGTCACTGCCTGTGATGATTATATCATCCACATAGATGAGTATAACAATGATCCCTTGCTTGCTGGTCAGAGTGAACAAGGTGTGGTCGGCTTCAGATTTCCTAAAACCCCTTCCATTCAGTGTTGAACTCAGCTTGTGATACCAGGCTCTTGGAGATTGCTTTAGCCCATATATTGCTTTCCTCAATCTCAAGACATTTCCAGGCTTGACCATGCTTTCCATTCCAGGTGGTGGGCGCATGTATACTTCATCTTCTAGCTCTCCTTGTAAGAATGCATTCTTGACATCCATTTGCCAAAGATCCCACTCCAAATTCACAGCAAGTGAGAGCACAACTCTTATGGTGTGTAACTTTGCTACTGGCGCAAATGTTTCTAGGTAATCCTCACCATACACTTGGGTGTAGCCTCTTGCTACTAGCCTGGTCTTCTTCCTTTCTGGTTTCCCATTGGCTAGATACTTGATTGTGAACAGAAGCATGCTGGTCACTGCCTTCTTGCCTTTGGGAAGCTCACTCTCAAAGAAGGTTCCATTCTTCTCCATAGCTCCCATCTCATCTTCTACTGAGTCTCTCCATTCCTTGATTGCCATAGCCTCCTCATATGTCCTTGGTATGTAAGCCTCATCAAGGTTGGTAATAAACACTTGATGATCCTTAGGGTATTGAGCTAGGGAGCATGTTGCTTGAGTTGGATGAGCAACTGCTTGGCTGTTGAAATATACCCTTGTGTTGCTCCAGTTTGATGGTGGATTCCTGACCCTTGTGCTTCTCCTAAGCGGCTGGACTTCTTCTATCCTTTCAACTTCATCAGGTACAGCCTCTTGCTCTTGTACTGATGGCACACCTTGATTGTTTTCATCCTGATCATGAACCTCTTGTGTTTGATCAGTGTGTGTTCCCTCTTGAACCTCTCTTGTTTCATCTGATCCCTCTTGACCAGTGTGAGAATCCTCTTGATTCCCCCCTTCAGGATTAGGATGAAGAACTTGCTCACCCTCAAGAATCACTGGTGCTGATCCCTGACCCATGTTGATGCCAAGACTCTCCATAATATGCTTCAGGTTCAGTGCTCTATCTGAGGCTTCTTGAGATAAATCTTTGAGATTCTCCCAATCTTTCTCCTCAAAGTAGCCTCTTGATTCAACAAACTTCACATCCCTGGACACCATGACTCTCCTAGTCTCTGGTACATAGCACTTGTACCCCTTTTGTGTATTTGAATAGCCAATGAACACTGCCTTGATACTTCTTGCCTCTAGCTTGTTTCTGTGCTCACCTGGCCTTAATACAAAACACAAACACCCAAAGACCCGTAAGTAATCAATGGATGGTTTTCTTTTGTTCAATACCTCATATGGTGTGGAGTCCTCAAGCACTCTTGTAGGCGTCCGATTGATGAGATAGCATGCAGTCATCACAGCATCACTCCAAAATCGTTTAGGCATGTTGGTATAGAACATCATGGATCTCGCCACCTCCATTAGGTGCCTGTTCTTCCTCTCAGCAACTCCATTTTGCTGTGGGGTGTATGGGCAGCTAGTTTGGTGTATGATTCCATGTTTAGCTAGATGGCTTTTGAATGCTTTGCTTGTATATTCTCCCCCATTATCTGATCTGAATACTTTGATCTTAACATTGAAATGATTAGTTATGTAGTTCTGGAAATTAATAAAAGCATCAAGCACTCTATCTTTAGTTTGAATCATAGTCAGCCAAGTATATTTGGATTTTTGATCAATAAATGTGACAAAGTACTTATGATTCTCTCTAGATATGCATGGTGCAGTCCAGACATCAGAATGTATGAGATCAAAGCAATTTTCATAGAAAGTAGACGATTTTGGGAAGACAGTTTTGCAGTGTTTACCAAGGATACAAGCTTCACAGCCATCATTTTTAAACACAACATTAGGTAATAAAATGTTCAAGGCACGAGAATGAGGATGACCTAATCTAGCATGCCACAATACATCATTATCTAAGACAGGAATTGAACTAAAAGCAGATAAATTTGAACTGGTCTTGATGTCTTCAAGTAGGTACAAGTCCTCCTTTGTAACACCTTTGCCAATCAACTTAAGAGTCTCAATATCCTGAAACATAACCTCATTAGGACTGAATATTACATTGCAATGTAAATCAGTAGCAACTCTTTTGACAGAAAGCAAATTTGATGCAAAAGATGGCATATAAAATGCTTTGGTATCTCTATCAAACAATTTAATGGTTCCTTCACCCTGAATGGGAATTCTATCACCATTAGCAATTTTAACATGTCCTAAAACAGGTTTAATGTTCTCAATTAACTCAGCATTACTAATCATATGATGAGAGGCGCCAGAGTCTATTATCACAGGTTTGATGCTACTAGATGCATTCATATTAGTTGTAAGAGCATGAGGAGCACTAGACAATCTATATGATGCATTTAGAGAATAACCAAGAGTTTTACCAGACTCCCTTAAGGCTTTGATGAGAGCTTCAATGTCAGATTTCTTGACATTCTCATTATGTGCTCCATCACTAGTAGCCTTGGCGCGCATAGGGGTAGAGGTCTCTCCCACATCACCAGAGAAGTTGGCTTTTGCATCAGTTCGGAACTTCTGGGGCTTGAGGTGTGGGTGGAGAATCCAGCACTTGTCTCTCCCATGACCTTTCTTCTTGCAGTGGTCACACTCCCACACCTTCTTGTCTCCAGGTTTGTATTGTCCTTTGTTTGCTGCGCCTTCAACAGGAGCCTCTACACCATCAGCTTTATTTGCAAGGATGAGCTCTCCCTTTCCTCCAAATAGCCCCACTGATCCTTGCTCCTTTTGTATCTGAGCACACAACTCCTCTAGAGATGGAAGCTTGTCGCTCCTCAAAATGTGCTTAATCAGATCACCATACACCGGGTTGAGAGTAAAGAGCAAGGCAAACACCTTGTCTTGTTCTTTTCTCTCATTAATCACTTCCGGGTCAACACTGGATGGCCTCAACATCTCCATCTCTGCCCACAGTGACCTGAACTTCCCAAAGTGAGTAGAGAAGTCAGTGTCCTCTTGGGAGAGAGTATTGATAGCCCTCTTGACTTCAAACACCCTACTGATGTTGGAGATGTTCCCATACACCTTCTTAAGTGTTTCCCAAAGTTCTTTGGAGGTTTCACAGTAGGAATAAGCTTCTAAGATAGGCGCATCTAGGCTGTTTTGAATGATTGAAAGCACCATGAGGTCCTCCTGACCTTTCTTCCTATCACCTTCAGCCGCACTAGCCTCTTCTTTGCCATCCTCTCCTAGGACAGTCTTGGTTGTAGCCTTGCCCTCCACGCACTCCCAAAGACCTCTGCCTCCTAGTGCTGTCTTAGCAAGCCTTGACCATAGCAAGTAATTTGGACCTTTTAAAGTCACTGGTATCGACACCATCTTTGAGTGAGTTTCCATTTTTGGCAAATTTTTAAGCTGGAAATCAAGAACAAGTGAAGAACACCAAGAACTTTGCCAAAAATAGAAAAGAAAGATTCAGAGTTTTGCGGAAAAGTAAGAAAAGAAAATAAGAGAATTGGTTCCAAGAGCTTTTAGTGCTCTGATACCATGAGAGAATGTAAAGATTAAGGAGAGTTTAAGAGGAGATTATGATAACCATTGTGAGAATTCAAGAGAAAGAGAGAGAGGAGTTCGCGAGAGAGAAGTAAAGAAAGAGTAAACTGTTTCCTTGATTGATTTAGTTCATCACACACATACATAAATAGCTAAATCGACATACAAGAAGAATTAATAAACAAAGGAGCTCAGACTGCGCAAACTGAGCTTGGATAGTGACAGCTCAGGAACGGCTATGAGGCAAAGTAAACATGTGATCTTTATATTAAACAACTCCTTGCCGACATCCCTCCTTTGTCTTGACCTTCCAACGGTATTCTTCTTCTCCTAAACCTTCCTTGGCAAGTCACTCTTTGCTTCCTTGTGGCGGTTAGGATTATTTGAATCAGAGAGAGGCAATGCACATACTTGTAGAACAAGGCATCGCCATCCAAGCTCATCTTTGATATATCTGATCTTGTTTATCTCCTTATGTCTTCATGTCAACACTCCTTTGGTTAAGTACATCAGGATCAATAGTTGCTGGCCTGAGCATCTCAAGTTCAGCCCACAAGGATCTGAACTTCCCAAAGTGTTTATCAAAATCAGTGTCCTCTTGACTGAGAGTATTGATAGCCCTCTTGACTTCAAAGACCCTACTGATGTTGGATTTGTTTCCATACACCTTCTGGAGTGTATCCCACAGCTCCTTGGAAGTTTCACAATAGGAGTAACCTTCTTGGAGTGAGGGATCAAGACTGTGCTGAAGGATAGATAACACCAGCTGGTCCTCCTGACCTTTCTTCTTGGCGCCAGCATCAGCTACAACAACCTCTTTGCCATCCTCTCCTAGGATGGTTTTGTTTTGTGGCCTGCCCTCTTCAACAATCTCCCAAAGACCTCTGCCTCCAAGTGCTGTCTTAGCAAGCCTAGCCCAATGTATGTAGTTAGCTCCCTTGAGAGTAACTGGAATCACAACCATCTTTGAGTTTTCTGCCATATCCATCAAGAACAGCTCAAGAACAGCAAGAACAACTCAAGAACAGAGAGAAAAAGAGAAATAAAAACAGAACAGAGTAATTGATTTGCGGAAGAGATTAGGTTTCAAGAGCTTGTTGCTCTGATACCATGTGAGTTTATGAGAATTATAAGAGTTTATTTGAGAGATTTTGGTGAGAATTAAGTAGAATTATGAGTGAGATTGCTAGTAATCTGTGAGAAAAAGAAAGTAAAGAGAATAAATTAGAAACATCGTTCTTCTTACTTAATTTGCGACATACAACACTCCCATTTAAAGGGAAACAAGTTGACTACAAGAATTAATAAACAATGATGCTGTAACAAGACAAATAAGGCTCAGCAATCCGGATGAAAGTGACAGCTCCAATCCCTCTCTCCTCTTGTCCTTCACACGTGATCTCTTCTTGTCCATAAGCCCCAACGGCTCCAAGATATTTTAATTAAACCTCTAGTTTGTCTTTTGATTGCTTAGGATGTCGACACCATCCTTCCCATTTAGTTGCTTGCCTTTCAAACCAAGATAAGTCACATGTGCGCCAAGTTGTACGGATGGGTGCAAAACTCTTCTCACGGTTTGTCTTGCCTTAACTCCCATTGATCCAGCTTATTTTTTTTCTTCATGTCAACAACACGCATGAGGCGTGACCACAAGTGGGTTCAAGAAGACCAGCAAACACTTGGAATCATACACAACTCTCTGTCTACACCAATCTTGAAGGCACACTCTCACATTCAAACCGCCAGGAACTAGTGGGAGACTCTTCAGACTGGCTATGGAAGTTTATGGGAGTGTCTTCAAGTTGTTTATGAGCAGGACAAGTTTCTGAGCTTACTGCTGCACCTGGATTCAACCTACAAGAACCTGATAAATTATTTCCTTAGAGAAGGAAAGGTACCAGACTTAGGAGAAGCTGGTGTTCTTAGAAGTCAATCAGCTGGATATGAGCTCAAGGAGTTTGAGCATCCAGTGATTCAGGGAAGAACCCTGTACTCAGCGCTCAGTAGTGACACCACTAGAGGAGAATGGTGGAGAAGTGAGACTGGCGCAACAAACCCTGATGCCCCAGCAACCAGAAGAGACCTTGATCTATTCATCAAAGCTGCTCAATCCCTCATCTCATCCAAGAAGGCTGGTATATCATCTCCTGACTCTAAACCCATTATTATAG
>NW_026619822.1:0-6824 GCF_000801105.2 Raphanus sativus | reverse complement strand
TATTAATTCCGCACTGAAGCGAGCAAGAGGATTTCCGATTCCGTTCCTGCTGGAGTTCATAAGGCAGAAGTTAGGAAAATGGTATTGGAAAAGGAGACAAGATGCTTTGAGTCTCCCAACTGTACATAGCCGGGGTGTTGAATACTTGCTTGCTGTTCGATCAGAGATAGCGGATACGATGACGGTCGAACCAATTGATGGATGGCGTTTCTTTGTCAAAGGTGGCAAAATGGACTGTGCGGTTGATTTGGAACATGTAAAGTGTGGTTGTGGTGTCTATGGAGTGGAGAAAATACCTTGCTCTCATGCTATAGCAGCTGGAACACATGCTGGTGTGCATATCGACACACTTGTATGTCCACTTTACTCAAAGAATCATCTGTATGCAGGATACTCAGAGAATATATATCCTATCGTGTCACAACATATTGAGGAACGAGAATGCTTTCCTCCAAACGTAAAGCGTGGTCCGGGGAGACAGAAGAAATCAAGATGGCAATCTTGGTTGGAGCTATCTAGGATGAGGGGACACAAACCCAGGAAGAAACACAGGGCACGGAGATGCTCAAACTGCAAGGAAACTGGCCATACGAAACCACAATGTACACAACCAGTTGACTAGTTGTCCAGACGACCTAAATATAAGTCGTCCAGTCTTGATTACCCGTCCAGACGACTAATTTCTAAGTCGTCCAGTGTTTCGTCTACCTTCTACGAAGTCGTCCAGTGTATTAGACTACCTTCTACTATCCCTTCAAGTGTATTTTTTTAGACGACCTTTTACGAAGTCGTCCAGTGTATTTAAGTCGTCCAGTGTATTTAAGTCGTCCAGTGTTTAGACTACCTTCTACTATCCCTTCAAGTGTATTTTTTTTTAGACGACCTTTTACGAAGTCGTCCAGTGTATTTTATTTTTAGACTACCTTATTTTTTTTAGACGACCTTATTTGTAAGTCGTCCAGTGTATTTTATTTTTAGAATACCTTATTTTTTTTAGACGACCTTATTTGTAAGTCGTCCAGCTGGAAAACCTTCCAGACGACTTATTTGTAAGTCGTCCAGCTGGAAAACCTTCCAGACGACTTATATATTTACAAATCTATACAAAGACCAGACGACTTAAAGATTTGATATTAACCTCTTTGGGCAGAGGAGAAGGCTGTTTCTTTTGTGGAGAAGGCTTTTTCGTTTGAGGAGCAGGCTGTTTCGTCTGAGGAGCAGGCTGTTTAGTTTGAGGAGCAGGCTGTTTCGCCTTTTGAGGAGTAGGCTTTGCCTTTTGAGGAGCAGGCTGTCTGGTGGGAGGAGTAGGATGATTGGTTTGAAGTGGAGGCTGATCCTTTTGAGGAGTAGTCTGTTTGTTACTAGCCCCGGTTTCTGGGGCTTGTGGGGTAGGGTGTTTTTTACTAACCCCGGTTTCTGGGGCTTGAGGGGTAGCCTGATTGGTGACACCAACCTTCTTCTCCACAGCTTCCAATCTATCGGAGATCTTCCTAATCTCCCTGATGCACTTCTTAAACCCCTCTTTCATCATGTCACCTAAGTCCTTGAACATGTTTTCTAACTCCTCTCTGGTCACCCAACTAGCCTCTTCTCTAGCCTCTTCTGTAGCCTCTTCTGTAGCCTCTGTAGGAGCCTCTTCTCTAGCCTCTTTAGGAGCCTCTTTAGGAGCCTCTTTACGAGCTTTCTTCCGAGGTCTCTGATTGTCTTCCTCCACCTCCTCCACAACCATCTCTTTGGCTCTTTTCGATGGAGTCACAAACTTGGGTTTTGTACCAGTGACTTCCCAGCAATCCATGGTCCACTTCCACGGTCTCCGATCATACATCACTTTAATGATGTTCTCCGCGGGCACGTCATCAACCTCAGAGTCCCATTTTGGCCACATTTCACTAATGTCCTTCTCAACAAAGTTGATCACGCGGGTCTGCAGTAAATAGAAGAAGAATCGAGTTAGATATTTGAAACAAAATACTAAATAGACGACTTAATTATAAGTCGTCAACTAAGTCGTCCAGCTGGACGACCTTCCAGACGACTTATTATAAGTCGTCTACTAAGTCGTCCAGCTGGACGACCTTCCAGACGACTTATAATAAGTCGTCTACTAAGTCGTCCAGCTGGAAGACCTTCCAGACGACTTATAATAAGTCGTCTACTAAGTCGTCCAGCTGGAAGACCTTCCGGACGACTTAATTAAGTGAAGATGGAAAGGTACCTGACTCAAGATAGCAGCTTTCATGAATCTGCGGCCTCTGCTGCCGTCGTAAGCCAGAATCGGTGGAGACGGACTGTTTGCTCTGGGTAGACCAATACTAGCACCCAATCCCGGAATAGCTTCGTACGCCCAGACCTGAAGAACTTGTATAAAGCCATCCACGGTGTAACAGCCAGTAATATCTTTGTTCCACAAAGAGTCCATCAGCACCTTAAACGCGACTCTCCCCCATGGATAATTCTCAAACCTTTCTAAATCCATCACTAGCCTTGCGAGAGTAGCTCGTGTAGCGCTTGAGAACTTTTTCCCTTCAATGAATCCAGTGAAGATGGAAAGGTACGCGAGTCGCTTGCGATCTTCCCTGGACCAATCCCCGCATCTCTTCAGTGCTGCTATTATCTGATCAGTACTTGGCCCAGCTTCCCGATGAACTCCCATCATCTCCCAGAAAGAAACCATCTGTGGGGTAACTTCACATTCTGGTGTCTCAAGGTCCTCGATGTAGTCGCAGTTTAGACCAGTGATGTTTTCAAACTCTAACAGTGAAAACCTCGCAGGTTCTGGACCAACGAGACACCACATCTCGTACTTCTTCTTAATGTCCAGCTTTAAACCGAGCAAGTGGTGAACCAGCCTTGAAGCCCAACCAAATCCCTGCTCCTTGAACTTGATGAAAACTCCCAATCTCGACTCCTTGAGCTCTTCAAATTCAGCATCAGTGAGAGCTTCCCTAAGAGCAGTATGCAACTTCGTGTTATCCGTATGATACGAAATGCTATTGTGGGGTTCTGGCTCTTCCCCTAATGTGTATAACCTACGGGGGAGTTCTGGAATATCCATCCTTTTTGTCTGCAAAATAATCAAAGACAACAATAGAAGTCAGAACACAAGCTAAATCAATCACGCCTTAATTGTTACTCCAGACGACTTAGTAGACGACTTAAATATAAGTCGTCTAGAAAGTCGTCCAACTGGACGACTTAGTTGACGACTTATATTTAAGTCGTCTGGAAAGTCTTCCAAATGGACGTACTAAGTCGTCCAGGTTGAAGACTTTCCAGACGACTTACTTACAAGTCTTCCAGTAGAAAAATTTCAAGCGGACCTGATTAGTCGCAGAAGGAGTTCGAGTACTCGTCATTGTGGTTATAGATCTGAAAAAATAAACGTGAAACGGTGAGAATGAGTAAATTGAAAGAGACAACGTTTTATGTTCATCTTTTCCACGAGTTTGATGACTTACCGGCGTTAGGGTTTACAGAGAAACGGCGCTACGGTTTACAGAGAAGAAGCGGCGGCGCTAGGGTTTAGAAGAAGCGGCGGCGCTAGGGTTTAGAAGAAACGGCGGTGCTAGCTAGTGTTTAGAGTAAGCGGCGGTGAGAACGTTGGTGAGCACGGTGGCGAGGGCGACGGTTTGTTCGGAAATAGTGGAAGCGGGGGCGCTAGGGTTTAGAGGAATCGGCGGCGCTAGGGTTAGAAGAAGCTGCGGCGACAACGGTGAGAATGAAGTGAGATAGATAGCCGACGTTGAGAACGATGGTTGTTCGGAAATAGTGGGAATTCGAATCGCCTTTGATATCGCCGGTGAGAGAGAACTGTTAGGGTTTCTGTTCGCGGAAAATGAAAAAAAAAAAAAAAAATCACCTTATATATTGGGTAAATAATCCGGTTAGCTTTAAAAGTACATTGGTAAACTTTAAGGTTTGGTCCGGTTTAGACGACTTATTCTGGCTGATAATGTACATCAGACGACCTAATATTTAGTCGTCTGGGAACAGAAGACTAAATATTAAGTCGTCCAATACCCTAAAATGAACCCCTAAACTAAAATGACTAAATTAACTTACTAACCACGTTATAAAATCAAATTATACTTCAATAGTGTTTACTATACACAGAAACGAACACGCCTAGGTAATTTTAAAAATTTTCAAAAACGGTTTTAATGCTTTCCAAAATCTAACCCTAAGAACACATACAATACTACAACATATGTTGATGAAACATAAACTAAAGAATATCATGACTCACTACTTTCACTCATCTGGGCTGAAAACAATTGAAATTTGTTATATATTAATTTATATCTCTTAAGACATATGTTAATTACATAATTCCAATTTTTCACTTATCAAAATATTTTTTACAAAATTTTTAAATTATGTTTAAGAATAACTGTCCAGACGACTTAACTTAAAGTCGTCTGGACGACTTATTTTCAAGTCGTCTGTTTACAGACGACTTGCGAGGGGTAGAAACGTAAAAAAAAATCCGTTTTTTTGTTTGTTCACAAGGAGATAGTTGTAATTTCAATAGCCTTTTAAGTTACTTTTGCCTTTGACCCAAGTTGGGGTACTCTTTTGGGTTTGACTCCAAGTTTTGAGTCACAATTGGTAATTCTCCCATCATTTTATCCAAGTTGTCTTTTTCTTTCGATTTTTATTGTGGAGTGTCTTTTAAGGCACCAGTAGAGTTTCTTAGAGTTTTAATGTCAAAATATTATGTTCTATTATATTTTAGTTTTTAATTAAATTTTAGTGTATAAATAAAATAAGTTTATCCATGAACAGATATGTGAGTGAGTTTCTTATGAATATATTTTATTTTAAAAACCCTTTAAAAATTTTATTCTCCTTCTTATACTTTCTTATACTTTTCATATACATGTATTTTAAGGTACTTATAGAAAGTATACTTATAGAATACTACCGATGTTAGTACGCCACAGTTATTATATTGTGGAAATCATATAAAATGATTTCATTGATTAATAAACACATAGGAAAGGTTAGTCTCTGAAATAGTCGAGATCAAACTAACATTCTTGTTCTTCTTTCTTTTGTCTTTCTAAATGTACCTAAATAATTATTCATAAACTCGCATTGGAGAACTGGACTCTTTTCTCTTCTTTAAATATATATACTTATATATGAACCGAGATAATAAATTAGTGTGACTCAAGAAAAGATATGTAGATATTGGTGTGAAGATAATAGAATAGAAAGTACCTCCGTTGAGCCACAAAAACAGAGGAGAAGAATCCTTAATGCTGGAGGACGCTTCCACGAAATAGTAGAAAAAGGAACGTCCCGCGGATTCGTTGACAGTGACATAGCCACCATACTGATCGAAATCAACTGGAGGTTGCCCGGGCAATCTCCGTATGAGATCTCTCTTTCTTAACTCCTTTTGGTGAACAACACTCGGGAGCGAAGACGGTTTCAAACCCTTAACTGCCTTGAAATGGGTTTTGTCCATGGAGGAACCCACTCCTCGCTTTGAAAGGTAGAGGCGGCTCAGGGCGTGCACTTGGCTGGTGCACTCGATTTGAGACGACATATACATTAATAGTAACACATATGCGAGTACATATGCGTTTCCTTTCCCCATCCTATTATGTCTCTATTGAACTGAAGAAGAGAAAGAAGAAGAAAATGACAGTTAAAATGGAAGGAGTATGTGTTGTGGGGTTTAGATCTTAAAACAAGTTTTGCTTTTTGGGTCAAAACCTCCAACTATGCAAATGATTGTTGTTTTTTCAAATAAATCTTTTTTTTTTCTTAAACTATATAACGAACTCGGATTATGCCATGTGGTCATGTGGTCATGAGAGATCATGTTGTGCCATGTGGTTGTGACTGGATGCTACAATCATATTAATCCTAATGCTCACGCGTTATTTCTTTATTTTCTCACGTAGAACATTTAACTGCAAACAAAAGCACCGTTAAAAATTTTACATTAAGCATTTAATCCAATTCGGGATTATGCTCATTGCTCAATGGTAATATTTGTCAATACCTGGTAACGTCTTCTTATTTTCGAAGTAGAAAGCTTTGATCTTAAGAAATATTAACTACATGCATCTAATATCTTATTTGTTTTCCCCATTGTTTTTTTTAACTTTTTTTGGGTCAACCTCCCTTTAAATGTCAAAAACTGAAACTGACAATGATATGAGGCCGAACATGGGGTTTTCTTGTACGAGCCCACTGGCCAGATCCGATGTTTCAGCAAATTCCTTTGCAGTTTAAAATATAACAATCCATAGGTCACTGACCTCTTTAAATATTATTATATATAATAAGTCTCATTCCCTCTATTTCTAGTCATATTCTTAATTTTAGTTATTAATATAAAAAATTCCGTGAAAGAATTGTATACTATAGTATTTTATATACAATCAATACTACTAATTCTTCAACATGTACAATTGATATGAGGTTATGTCCAACTAATGATATAATTACTTTTAGATATATAAACTGTCTTTCATCTATATGTAACTACCAATTAATAATATTTTCTCTTTTAGTTCCAACATTTTCGGATCTTTTCTCATATATATAGTGACAGTTACACGGTTTGAAAAAATAAAGACAGTTACTCGGACCTTCTCTCATGTACAAAGGTATATTTAAATCATATTGGTTGAAAATCTTACATGTGCCTATTTAAATTAATAATATAATATTATAACTATTTATTCTTTGATCCTTCGAATAATGCAGTTTTTCGTCAAAATCAATAGTATGCTTTAATCTGAAACTATATTTCCATATATCAACATATTCTAAATACAAAATTTAAGAATTTAACAAAATCGGTC
>NW_026619821.1:0-6832 GCF_000801105.2 Raphanus sativus | reverse complement strand
ATTACCATTATAAAATCTTCATTATCTAGAGAAACGGAGACAACAGAGGTTCGAAACTCTTTGACCATCATCTTATGTTAGTGCTCGATGAAACTATACACTAAAATCAGATTTTCATATTTTTGAAATTTTTCCAAAATCTGTGGGTTAACCCCATCTAAAATAATGAGTTTTCGGTAGAAGGTCTACATACTGAAGTTTATACTCTTCACTTTTGTTTAAAAATTTCAAACCACATTCGACATCTGAATTAATGTATTCTAAGCAATTTTTCATGGTATATAGGAATCATTCTAATTTTTAATATTTATTTTACTAAAATTTTATATATTCCTATATATTAGTGGAAATTACCATTATAAAATCTTCATTATCTAGAGAAACAGAGACAACAGAGGTTCTAAACTCTTTGACCATCATCATATGTTAGTGCTCGATGAAATATACAATAAAATAAGACTTTCATACTTTTGAATTTTTTCCAAAATCCCTTCTAAATTAATGAGTTTTCGGTTAATTTCTATATATACTGAAGTTTATACTCTTCACTTTTGTTTAAAAATTTCAACCCACATTCGACATCTGAATTAATGTATTGTAAACTATCTGTCATGGTATATGTGAATCATTCTAATTTTTTAATATTTATTTTACTAAATTTCATATACTGCCTATATTAGTGGAATTACCATTATAAAATCTTCATTATCTAGAGAAACGGAGACAACAGAAGTTCTAAACTCTTTGACCATCATCTTATGTTAGTGCTCGATGAAACTGTACACTAAAATCAGATTTTCATATTTTTAAATTTTTCCAAAATCCGTGGGTTAACCCCTTCTAAAATAATGAGTTTTTGGTAAATGCTCTACATACTGAAGTTTATACTCTTCACTTTTGTTTAAAATTTCAAAACCACATTCGACATCTGAATTAATGTATTCTAAAATATTTCATGGTATATAGGAATCATTCTAATTTTTAATATTTATTTTACTAAAATTTATATATTGCCTATATTAGTGGAATTACCATTATAAAATCTTCATTATCTAGAGAAACGGAGACAACAGATTTCTAAACTCTTTGACCATTATCTTACGTTAGTGCTCGATGAAACTATACACTAAAACCATATTTTCATATTTTTAAATTTTCTCCAAAATCGTGGGTTACACCCCTTTTAAAATAATGAGTTTTCGGTAAATGCTCTACATACTGAAGTTTATACTCTTCACTTTTGTTTTAAAAAATTCAAACCACATTCGACATCTGAATTAATGTATTCTAAACTATCTGTCATGGTATCTAGGAATCATTCTAACTTTTTAATATTTATTTTACTAAAACATATACTACCTATATTAGTGAATTACCATTATAAAATCTTCATTATCTAGAGAAACGGAGACAACAGAGGTTCTAAACTCTTTGATCATCATCTTATGTTAGTGCTCGATGAAAATATACACTAAAATCAGATTCTCATATTTTTGAAAATTTTCCTAAATCTGTGGGTTAACCCCCTTCTAAAATAATGAGTTTTCGGTAAAGGCTCTACATACTGAAGTTTATACTCTTCACTTTTGTTTAAAATTTCAAACCAAATTCGACATCTGAATTAATTTATTCTAAACTATCTTTCATGGTATATAGGAATCATTCTAATTTTTAATATTTATTTTACTAAATTTTTATATACTGCCTATATTAGTGGAATTACCATTATAAAATCTTCATTACCTAGAGAAACAGAGACAACAGAGGTTCTAAACTCTTTGACCATCATCATATGTTAGTGCTCGATGAAAACTATACAATGAAATAGATTTTCATATTTTTGAATTTTTTTCCAAAATCCCTTCTAAATTAATGAGTTTTCGGTAATTTCTATATATGTGAAGTTTATACTCTTCACTTTTGTTTAAAATTTTCAAACCACATTCGACATCTGAATTAATGTATTGTAAACTATCTGTCATGGTATATGTGAATCATTCTAATTTTTTAATTTTTATTTACTAAAATTTCATATACTGCCTATATTAGTGGAATTACCATTATAAAATCTGCATTATCTAGAGAAACGTAGACAACAGAGGTTCGAAACTCTTTGACCATCATCTTTGTTATTGCTCGATGAAACTATACACTAAAATCAGATTTTCATATTTTGAATTTTTTCCAAAATCCGTGGGTTAACCCCATCTAAAATAATGAGTTTTCGGTAGAAGTTCATACATACTGAAGTTTATACTCTTCACTTTTGTTTAAAAATTTCAAACCACATTCGACATCTGAATTAATGTATTCTAAGCAATTTTTCATGGTATATAGGAATCATTCTAATTTTTAATATTTATTTTACTAAAATTTATATATTCCTATATTAGTGGAATTACCATTATAAAATCTTCATTATCTAGAGAAAGAGGACAACATAGGTTCTAACTCTTTGACCATCATCTTACGTTAGTGCTCGATGAAACTATACACTAAAATCATATTTTCATATTTTTGAAATTCTCCAAAATCCGTGGGTTAACCCCTTATAAAATAATGAGTTTTAGGTAAATGCTATATATACTGAAGTTTATACTCTTCACATTTGTTTTAAAAAATTCAAACCACATTCGACATCTGAATTAATGTATTCTAAACTATCTTTCATGGTATATAAGAATTATTCTAATTTTTAATATTTATTTTACTAAAAATTCATATACTGCCTATATTAGTGGAATTACCATTTTAAAATCTTCATTATCTAGAGAAACGGAGACAACAGAGGTTCTAAACTCTTTGACCATCATCTTATGTTAGTGCTCAATGAAACTATACACTAACATCAGATTTTAATATTTTGAAAATGTTCCAAAATCCCTTCTAAAATTAATGAGTTTTCGGTAAAGGCTCTACATACTGAAGTTTATACTCTTCACTTTTGTTTAAAAATTTCAAACCACATTCGACATCTGAATTAATTTATTCTAAACTATCTGTCAGGGTATCTAGGAATCATTCTAACTTTTAATATTATTTTACTAAAACATCATATACTACCTATATTAGTGGAATTACCATTATAAATCTTCATTATCTAGAGAAACGGAGACAACAGAGGTTCTAAACTCTTTGATCATCATCTTATGTTAGTGCTCGATGAAACTATACACTAAAATCAGATTCTCATATTTTGAAATTTTCCTAAATCTGTGGGTTAACCCCTTCTAAAATAATGAGTTTTCGGTAAAGGCTCTACATACTGAAGTTTATACTCTTCACTTTTGTTTAAAAATTTCAAACCAAATTCGACATCTGAATTAATTTATTCTAAACTATCTTTCATGGTATATAGGAATCATTCTAATTTTTAATATTTATTTTACTAAATTTTTATATACTGCCTATTTAGTGGAATTACCATTATAAAATCTTCATTACCTAGAGAAACAGAGACAACAGAGGTTCTAAACTCTTTGACCATCATCATATGTTAGTGCTCGATGAAAACTATACATGAAATAAGATTTTCATATTTTTTGAATTTTTTTCCAAAATCCATTCTAAATTAATGAGTTTTCGGTAATTTCTATATATGCTGAAGTTTGTACTCTTCACTTTTGTTTAAAAATTTCAAACCACATTCGACATCTGAATTAATGTATTGAAACTATCTGTCATGGTATATTGAATCATTCTAATTTTTTAATTTTTTATTACTAAAATTTCATATACTGCCTATTAGTGGAATTACCATTATAAAATCTTCATTATCAAGAGAAACGGAGACAACAGAGGTTCGAAACTCTTTGACCATCATCTTATGTTATTGCTCGATGAAACTATACACTAAAATCAGATTTTCATATTTTTGAAATTTTTCCAAAATCCGTGGGTTAACCCCATTCTAAAATAATGAGTTTTCGGTAGAAGGTCTACATACTGAAGTTTATACTCTTCACTTTTGTTTAAAAATTTCAAACCACATTCGACATCTGAATTAATGTATTCTAAGCAATTTTTCATGGTATATAGGAATCATTCTAATTTTAATATTTATTTTACTAAAATTTTATATATTCCCTATATTAGTGAAATTACCATTATAAAATCTTCATTACCTAGAGAAACAGAGACAATAGAGGTTCTAAACTCTTTGACCATCATCATATGTTAGTGCTCGATGAAACTATACAATGAAATAAGACTTTCATATTTTTGAATTTTTCCAAAATCCCTTCTAAATTAATGAGTTTTCGGTAATTTCTATATATACTGAAGTTTATACTCTTCACTTTTGTTTAAAAATTTCAACCCACATTCGACATCTGAATTAATGTATTCTAAACTATCTGTCATGGTATATGTGAATCATTCTAATTTTTTAATATTTATTTTACTAAAATTTCATATACTGCCTATATTAGTGGAATTACCATTATAAAATCTTCATTATCTAGAGAAACGGAGACAACAGAGTTCTAAACTCTTTGACCATCATCTTATGTTAGTGCTCGATGAAACTGTACACTAAAATCAGATTTTCATATTTTAAAATTTTTCCAAAATTTGTGGGTTAACCCCTTCTAAAATAATGAGTTTTGGTAAATGCTCTACATACTGAAGTTTATACTCTTCACTTTTGTTTAAAAATTTCAAACCACATTCGACATCTGAATTAATGTATTCTAAAATATTTTTCATGGTATATAGGAATCATTCTAATTTTTAATATTTATTTTACTAAAATTTTAATATATTGCCTATATTAGTGGAATTACCATTATAAAATCTTCATTATCTAGAGAAACGGAGACAACAGAGTTCTAAACTCTTTGACCATTATCTTACGTTAGTGCTCGATGAAACTATACATTAAAACCATATTTTCATATTTTTGAAATTTTCTCCAAAATCGTGGGTTAACACCCTTTTAAAATAATGAGTTTTCGGTAAATGCTCTACATACTGAAGTTTATACTCTTCACTTTTGTTTAAAAAATTCAAACCACATTCGACATCTGAATTAATGTATTCTAAACTATCTGTCATGGTATCTAGGAATCATTCTAACTTTTTAATATTTATTTTACTAAACATATACTACCTATATTAGTGGAATTACCATTATAAATCTTCATTATCTAGAGAAACGGAGACAACAGAGGTTCTAAACTCTTTGATCATCATCTTATGTTAGTGCTCGATGAAAATATACACTAAAATCAGATTCTCATATTTTTGAAAATTTTCCTAAATCTGTGGTTAACCCCCTTCTAAAATAATGAGTTTTCGGTAAAGGCTCATCATACTGAAGTTTATACTCTTCACTTTTGTTTAAAAATTTCAAACCAAATTCGACATCTGAATTAATTTATTCTAAACTATCTTTCATGGTATATAGGAATCATTCTAATTTTTAATATTTATTTTACTAAATTTTTATACTGCCTATATTAGTGGAATTACCATTATAAAATCTTCATTACCTAGAGAAACAGAGACAACAGAGGTTCTAAACTCTTTGACCATCATCATATGTTAGTGCTCGATGAAACTATACAATGAAATAAGATTTTCATTTTTTGAATTTTTTTCCAAAATCCCTTCTAAATTAATGAGTTTTTCGTAATTTCTATATATGCTGAAGTTTATACTCTTCACCTTGTTTAAAATTTCAAACCACATTCGACATCTGAATTAATGTATTGTAAACTATCTGTCATGGTATATGTGAATCATTCTAATTTTTTAATTTTTATTTACTAAAATTTCATATACTGCCTATATTAGTGGAATTACCATTATAAAATTTCATTATCAAGAGAAACGTAGACAACAGAGGTTCGAAACTCTTTGACCATCATCTTATGTTAGTGCTCGATGAAACTATACACTAAATCAGATTTTCATATTTTTGAAATTTTTCCAAAATCCGTGGGTTAACCCCATCTAAAATAATGAGTTTTCGGTAGAAGTCTACATACTGAAGTTTATACTCTTCACTTTTGTTTAAAAATTTCAAACCACATTCGACATCTGAATTAATGTATTCTAAGCAATTTTTCATGGTATATAGGAATCATTCTAATTTTTAATATTTATTTTACTAAAATTTTATATATTCCTATATTAGTGGAATTACCATTATAAAATCTTCATTATCTAGAGAAAGAGGACAACATAGGTTCTAAACTCTTTGACCATCATCTTACGTTAGTGCTCGATGAAACTACACTAAAATCATATTTTCATATTTTTGAAACTTTCTCCAAAATCCGTGGGTTAACCCCTTATAAAATAATGAGTTTTAGGTAAATGCTATATATACTGAAGTTTATACTCTTCACTTTTGTTTAAAAAATTCAAACCACATTCGACATCTGAATTAATGTATTCTAAACTATCTTTCATGGTATATAGGAATTATTCTAATTTTTAATATTTATTTTACTAAAAATCATATACTGCCTATATTAGTGGATTACCATTTTAAAATCTTCATTATCTAGAGAAACGGAGACAACAGAGGTTCTAAACTCTTTGACCATCATCTTATGTAGTGCTCAATGAAACTATACACTAACATCAGATTTTAATATTTTTGAAAATTTTCCAAAATCCCTTCTAAATTAATGAGTTTTCGGTAAAGGCTCTACATACTGAAGTTTATACTCTTCACTTTTGTTAAAAATTTCAAACCACATTCGACATCTGAATTAATTTATTCTAAACTATCTTTCATGGTATATAGGAATCATTCTAATTTTTAATATTTATTTTACTAAATTTTTATATATGCCTATATTAGTGGAATTACCATTATAAA
>NW_026619820.1:0-6832 GCF_000801105.2 Raphanus sativus | reverse complement strand
ATAAAAATTATTTTTATTTTACTTTTTATTATTTATCTATTTATTTATTTGTATTCATATTTCTAGAGTATAATGATATTTTTTCTATTAAATGAAACATTTTGGTCATTTTTTCCACATGATATTTTGTGACAAAAAGTTGACAATAGTCTATTTTGGAGAATTGTCCTTTTATGAATATACTACTATATATGTAATCTTAATTAGTAACTATATATAACTTTAGTTTAGAAGAAAAACTAATTCAATTTTTCTCTAGTGTTCATATTATAGTCAAGTTTTTGTTCCTATGAACTTCAATCTGCCAATAATCAACAAAATCCAAAAGAAAAGCTTTCAATCTCAATTACACATTATCAACTGAGCGCATAATTATCACGTGACTAAATGCGAAAGCTGATAACGAGGTGCGTTTTCCACGTGGCTGTTAGACAATGTTTTACATGTGGTCCTGAGGATGTCGTTTGAGACTTCACTCAGTGGATATTGACATTTCAGCACATACATGACGTAAGATAACTCACGGCGATGCCGATATTTCTTGATATTTTTTCCCTTCGACCTCCGAAACAGTTTACCAAGAAATATACGATACAGATAACAACCAATACTTTAAAAGGATAATATCAAAATAATTTATTAATAAAAAACAAAAACATCAACTTTGTGAACCGAGTACATAAAATTACAAAATATAATAAAAATCCAAAGTAGTGTGGACCAGAACAAAGGAAGAAGAAGAAGTCACAATGCTGTCTTTTTTCTTTCTTTTTTTGCTTTAAATTTGTAAAATATATTCGTAAGCATGAGAAACAATTTGTCAACATATATACTGGAGTAATATATAAAAATTACGGTTACTATTTGTTCCTTTTTTCACAACTGATCCAGGGAGGAGATGCATGATAACTCATAACGAAGAGTAAAAAATAGAGTACATAAGACTTTATTCATGATCATCCATATCATTCTTTGCACTATTAGTGGAACATGACAAACTCATGAAGTTTCATGTTTTGTTTCACTGCACCCATGTTCTATATATAATATAGAGACCTGACTTTTTTTGAAATTATTCTCTTGGTCGGTACAATATTTATGAATTTTTTTTCTTTTTTTTTCTTTTGTTCCAGAGAGAATATTATTCTTTTCGATGAATATTATTCTTAATTTGTTATAACAACGTACAAAAAGAATAATGTGTAATATGTAATACACAAACGATAATTTCACACAGTAAACCATCGATTCATCAAATGAGATGATCATCAAGTAGGCCACTCTCATAAACACCATACTGTGCTGATGAACTAGGGTTATAGACTCCATTCGTTTGGAAATCCATTACACCAATCTCCTCCATGAAATGTCTCGTTTTCTCCTCGTCCCACATCAGAAAATCATCTGTTTGATCATCACTAGCTAACATCTTCCCATGATCTATCTTCAGCTGCTCGAATCCTTCCTCTTGACCATTAATGCTTGTGATTGACGGATCTGACAAGATGTTCTTGATCCTGTCGACACCGTGTTGTCTAGATGAGATACCAGTGGCGATCTTGTTAAGAAGACGGGCCGAGCCGGAGGAGAAGGAAGAAGAGAATGGACTCGCCGTCGAGCAGGAAGAGCTACCGCAATCTGTGTTAAACGACTGTGTTTTGACGGCGAGGTTGATCATTGGCTGGTGGGTCATTGGGTCGATTCCGTTTCTCTCGAGTCTTTTCTTAAGGCAAGAGTTCCAATGGTTCTTGATGTCGTTGTCTGATCGACCCGGCATTTGCTGCGCTATGGTTGCCCACCTACAACAGAAAAATTTAGTTGAATATAACAAAAATGTATAAAGGATAATCTAATTATAAATAGTTTTTATTTAGTTTTAGTACTTTTCAGTTATAGCATTTCACAAATCTATTCGGATCTTGATAAATAAAAAAATACAAAAGAATCAAATCATTTCAAACATGTATTTATAGTTCCAATTGTTTACTGTTGCTAAATGAATATTAAATATTTAAAATTAAATTATATGCTATTAAAACAAGCTACGTGATCAAAATTGCATTATTATCTCGTATTATCTCTTTTACCAGTGTTAAAATATAAGTAGTGTATATATATAGCTTCTCACAACAAACAGTGGTTTACAATTGTTGCCAATGTGATTGGATCTGAACACAAGGAGTTCG
Organism: Raphanus sativus; assembly: GCF_000801105.2. Taxonomy (NCBI): domain Eukaryota; kingdom Viridiplantae; phylum Streptophyta; class Magnoliopsida; order Brassicales; family Brassicaceae; genus Raphanus; species Raphanus sativus. The sequence continues at coordinate 4,646 of NW_026619820.1, read as the reverse complement.
CTAAAAACTGCTTATGGCCGTACGTACCACGTATAATTAATCATTGTAGTAGTGGCATATCTAGGATACATGATATATGAAGTGTTGAGTTTTGACAAATCGGTAATATATTTAATTATTGATTGTTATACCTGTTGCCGAGAATAGAATGAAAACTGATGATGGTTTCCTCTTCTTGAGGGGTGAATTTGCCTTTCTTGACCCCAGGCCTTAGAGCATCTCCAATGGTGAAACTACCATTGGAGTCCTTAAGATTTATTTTAATATTTTTTCTTTTTTTTGAAGAGTTAAGGATTCTAGTTCAAAAAGTCAGTCCAATGGTGTATTCCATTTAGGAATCTTTAGGAAAAAAAAAAAGGAAATTGTAGTAACAATCTCAAATGAAGTTCATTATATATCCAGATGACACTGCTAAATCGTCAAGAACCAATCTTAAATAACTAAGAACATGAGATTTGCAGAGAACATGAATTTGAAGTGTGGAGTCTCGTCTTGGAGATCATCTCTGAAACTGGAATGTCCAGATAACGGAACAATACCGTCTTTGCCATGGAAGAGCTTGAAAGCTGAATTAAACCCAGGACCATCTTCAAAAATCGGACACTGAGAAGAAATAAACAAATGCAAAGAGATCTGATTCATATGCGAGCGAACAAATATAACGAACGGATCGATGATAAATCACGAACTCGAATCGAGAGAATCAATTATCTGAGAATTTTTTTTTGTTTCTTCACGCCTGCATAATTTTGCAGAGAGCTGATTTTGATTAAATTGTATGGCCAACACAGAACCAATAGAGTTATGCCACCACACTAAGGACTTGATCTTTAAAATGCTTAGTTAAGGATTTTTTCTTAGTAGGTTCATAAGTTATAATGTTATTATAATCAAATAATGCTAAGGATTGGTGCTAAGGATTTGTTTAAATCCTCCATTGGAGATGGTCTTAGATAGTTTAGCCACCTTAATCTGCAGCTCTTTCCACATCGCTGCAAACCTTTATATAAGATTAAAATATGAATTTTTTAGCAAGTAAACCATTGTTATTTCGTTGTATACATATATAGTATGGGATGCAAATAGAAAAACTGTAAAGATATAAGAGTCTGGAAATGTATGCTTATATGACTTTCCTATGTATATAAAAACACATGGAACACCTGCTTTATCGGCACCATCTCTGCAAACTTTATTTTGTCACTATTTACAAAGCATATCATGTTTGTAGTGGAGTTTATTAAAAGCGACACTACAATTATGCTGCTCGCACAAAACTTGTTTGGTTCACGTCACCATTGCACGCAAAATTATATAAAATATAGTGTTATAAATATATAACTACCAGCTTTGGGAGGGAGAAAACGCCAGTCGCCGATGCCGTATACGTCGATGTAAGCGACGAGTTTCCGGTCTTCCTCCTCCGTCCATTCTCCTCTCTTCGTCCCATCAGCTTCGAACCCAGAGCCGTGCACATAGTGTTAGGAGAGAGGCATTAGCCTCAGGCCCCCATATAATTTATAGAATTTGGAGCCCCAAATCTTCAAAAAAATTAGTGTAATTGTTCAAAAAATATTTTAGCACAAAACCAAGCCGATATCAACAAAAATGCTTCTGTCAATAAAATTAAAAAGATATAAAAAGGCTTCTGTATATTCAAATTGTCAAGATTTTTATTATTTTTGTTTCTCAAATTTGTTCCTACCAAATATTTGTGTACTTTCATTTTATAATTATTTCTTTAAATGCTAGATTTTATTTTTTTGTAAAACATAAAAGCTCGGATATTTATTTTAGCCTTTTATTTCTTACTATACAAGTATTAGTTATTTTTTAATATTTATAGAGGATTTAAAATTATTTTCGTAAATATATATAGATATGTTTATAAACAAAATATAAAAAAATGAATTCTTGCTGTTGTTTTTTGAAAATTTGATTATCCTTGCTGTTTTAGACAGTTTCATTATTGTTTTCTTTGATATTTTATATAGTTTAAAACTACATTATGTTTATTTCTGAGAGAAAGTATAAAATATAATTTTAAAACTTGCCTCAGGCCTCTAGAAGGGCTGGCACGGCACTGTTCGAACCACGTCGCCCTCCCCATAATTTATCTCCGTCCACAATCCGATATCGCCACGTGTTCTTCACCTTATGATAGGAGAAGAAGAGCTACAATGATTGTAAGTGAAAAAAAATAATTTAAAATGGAAGTTTGAGGGATGATTTAATTCGCACAATTTTCACTTATTTTAGAATGGTATCTTGTATGGGAAAGAGGACCAACTAAAATTTATATAAATAGACATCTCCTTGTTTTGAACAGTAAAACTAAAATGTAGTTTTCAAGTTTCACACTTCTATTACTTATTTGCCAAAAGCCTAAAACCATCATTACAAAAAAAAAATGAACTGTATCATAAAATAAGTTATACGACTCATCTGATTAAAAATGATGCATGTTTTACATTTTTCATACATACTAATAAAATATATGATATTTTAAAAAAAAATATTATATTTTAGTAATAAATACATAATTTTTTTTTTGTAATTATCCATTTATCATAATTTTAAACAGATAAAAATTCAGTAAATGCAATTAATCTTTTAAGTATAAAATTAATTGTTACTAATGAATAAATAAAATATGCATTAAAATATAAAATATATTTTTTTTGAATTTTTTCAAAACATGTATTTTTGAAGGGGAATTTTCAAAAATACCACTTTCAAGACACCATTATTTATCTTTACCACCACTAAAGACACATTTTCAATAATACCTTATTTATTAAAAGGGTAAAGACTCTTATATCTTTGTTTTTATATGTTTTTCAAAATTCTAATCCCAAATTCTAATTCCTAAACCTCCAATTCTAATTCCTAAACCTCCAATTCTAAACCCTAAACCCAAAATCTTCAACTTTAAACCCTAAACCCTAAACTGTATACCCTAAATTCAATATCCTAAACCCTAAACCTTAAAGTCTAAACTATAAACCCTAAATCCTTAACTCTAAACCCTAAATCTTAAACTCTAAACCCTAAACTATATACCTTAAACCCTAAAACATCAAATCTAAACCCTAAATCCTAAACCTTTAAATCTAGACCCTTCATTAAAAGTAGTGGTAAAAGTGGTTAGTGTAAACATGAAAAGTGGTACTATGAAAATGGTATTTTTGGCAATTTCTCTTTTTTGAAACCGAGGATACTATTTCAAATTACTTATTTATAAATGAGACAAATATATATAGTTTTAAATCAATTATGATAATTGATGTTATTATTAATAATTTAACATCAATTCAATAAGATGATTTAATTTTTAACTTCACCAAAAATGATATTATAATATAAATTTATCATTTATATAACTGATGTATTTATTCTTTCAAAAAAAACTGATGTATTTATTATCTACTTAATTTTGATGCTAATTATATAATTATATTTTAACATACGTTTAATAAAATGATGTTGTTTTAATTTAATCTGCATCATTTAAATATCTAAATCGATATAAAATTAATTTAGATCAATATAACAGTTAAACTATATATGTATTCAAATTGATCAGTTACAATCCCCGACATAAGGAACCACTATCGCAAGCCACTTGAACCTTAAACAAAAAGAATAAACTGCAGAGATAAAGATCACTCCCATAGGGAACACCTGCTTTATCGGCACCATCTCTTTTTTTTTTTGTTAAGATCTTCATATTCCTTTCTTACTTTCTATTTCTTTAACTTCTTCAGTTATGGGCTGCCGGGTTTTTTGATTAAGAACAGTTTTTCAACAAGAATCAAGCATTTACATGAGTCATGATGGTGATGATTTCGCTCCTTATTATGAAGTATTTGAACATATATAAGAGGTATAATTTCTTGTTCTTTTTCTTTCTCCTCGTAATTCTCAGATATTTGGAAAATTAAAAGTTAAACTTTCTGATTATGACTTGACAATACCTTTTTTTGTTAAGTCGGGAGCATCCAGAGGTATACGAGGAGACATTTATTGAAATATGGAGAAAGAGTAGAAGTCTAAGAAAATATCGACTTAACTTTAGACTGAATTATGTCAGCTTCATAGAACTGTGACGGTCAAGAAGAATTAAATCTAGGAAGGCACTCACAATTGTGAGCATTTTACCACTAAGCTAAAACTACTTACTTAGTTAATAGAGATTGATGATGCACATATCACATATGGATAAAGCGTGCAAGAAGAAGTAATAAAAAGAATCTTGATCAAGGAAACTTTCATGACCACACAATCTTTTTTTCTCTGAATTTATCTTTTGAAACTTCTCTATATTTTTCTTAGTTGTATTATATTTTCAAAGGGAAAACTAAAATGCTGTTAATGAAAAATATTTTATCAAATTTATCTATTGACATAAATTTATTTATTGTGTAAAAGATGTGTAAACAATATCTACACTATTATTTCAAAGTGACTTTTCGCATTCGACTAGATCTGTAAAAGTCAATAACACTCTTACTAAAATTATATATAAAATTTATTGTATAATTAAAACTAATTTAATTTAGCAATATTAGATTTTTTAAAATAAGATAATTTTTATATATTGCGTTGTTATTTAGGAAAAAAATAACTTTGACCACATTATAGGT
>NW_026619819.1:0-6832 GCF_000801105.2 Raphanus sativus | reverse complement strand
AGTTTACTAAACACTTGGGAAGGTTTAGATCACTCTGGTCTGAACTTGAGATGTTGAGGCCAAGTACTGTGGATGCGGATGAGCTTAACAAGAGGAGAGAGCAGGACAAGGTGTTCGGGCTTCTACTCACATTGAATCCAGCATACCAAGGGCTGATCCAACACTTGTTGAGAGAGGACAACTTACCGGATCTTGAGAATGTGGTTGCAAGAATCCAAAAGGAGCAAGGTACCATTGGGTTGTTTGGGAAGAAAGGGGAGCTTGCACTGGTGAATCAAGCTACACAAGTTGAGCAAGAGGAAGCTCCACAAGCAAACAAGGCGACTCAAGGGAAGTATGAGAAGTTTGATGGGGATTGTGATCATTGCAAGAAGCATGGACATAAGAAGAGTCAGTGCTGGATTCTACACCCTCATCTGAAGACGGCAAAGTTCATGAAAGATCGTGAGAAGAAAGGGTACAAGGCTGAGAAATCCAGTGGTGCGAGTACCAGCAAGGAAACTAATGAAGAGAGGTCCATGGTTGCTTACTCTGGTGAACCAAGCAATCGCGGGACAAGTGATCAAGAGTATCTCAAGAAGTCTGATCTTGATGCCTTGATCAAACTCTTCAAGGAAAATGGTAACATTGAGGGCTCATCCTTTGGTGCTAGGTTGATAGATAAAGGCATTGAGATTGATAGAAATGCTAGGATGCTGGATAGTTTAAGAGTAATGCATAATCATTCTAGTAGTTCTAATATTGCTAAGATTGAGCATGCATTCAAACCATCTAGTATTCTTGCTCTCATTGCTAAGCCTATCATCACTAGACCTTTAGTGATTGATTCCGGATGCACTCACCACATGATCAGTGACACTAGCTTAATAAAAAATATTATGCCTACTACTGGTCATGTGATGATTGCTGATGGTGCAAAGATACCTATCAAAGGGATAGGAAGTCTTAAACTCTTTGATAGGGAATCTAAGGCATTATATATGCCAACCTTTACCTCAAACTTGTTGTCAGTTAAGAAATGTGCCACTGATTTAAATTGTAATGTCATATTCAGCCCTAATGATGTCAAGTTTCAGGATATTGAGAGCAGCAAGCTCATTGGAAAAGGAGTGACCAAAGGAGATTTATATTTGCTTGAAGATTCTGCTCCTATCTCTGATCGTTGCTGTTTATTTACTTCTGTTTCTGCTCCTAGTCTAAGTAAAAATGCATTGTGGCATACTAGACTAGGACACCCTCATAATAAGGCTTTTAAACTGATGTTGCCAGGTGTTTCTTTTGAGAACAAAGATTGTGAAGCTTGTATTTTAGGCAAGCATTGTAAAACTGTTTTTCCAAACTCTTCTACGGTTTATAAAAATTGTTTTGATCTTGTTCATTCTGATGTTTGGACCTCTCCTTGCTTGTCTAGAGATAATTTCAAGTATTATGTCTCTTTCATTGATGAAAAATCCAAATACACCTGGTTAACTTTAATTCCAACCAAAGATAGGGTGCTTGATGCTTTTAAAAGTTTTCAATCCTATGTGACTAACCATTACAATGCCGAGATAAAAATCTTCAGGTCAGATAATGGAGGAGAGTACACTGGACATGCATTCAAGCATCATCTAGCACAGCATGGTATACTGCACCAGACGAGTTGCCCTTACACTCCACAACAAAATGGGGTTGCTGAAAGAAAGAACCGGCACCTTATGGAAGTGGCAAGAACCATCATGCTCCAGTCAAAGGTTCCCAAGAGATTTTGGAGTGATGCAGTATCCACGGCTTGTTACTTGATCAATAGAACTCCAACCTTGGTGCTTCAAAGCAAGTCCCCATTTGAGGTACTGAATCAATCCAAGCCTAATCTGGAGTATATGCGGATATTTGGTTGCTTGTGTTATGTGATGATTGCAAGTGAGATGAGAAACAAGCTTGAAGCAAGAAGTGTCAAGGCTATGTTCATTGGCTATTCAACTAGCCAGAAAGGTTACAAATGCTATGATTCTGACACAAGGCGTGTGTTAGTATCAAGGGAAGTGAAGTTCATAGAAGAAAGAGGGTACTATGAGGAGCAAAACCAGGAAGATTTGAAGGATCTTACCAGTGATAGAGCTTCAGTACTGAGGACTATCCTAAAAGGGATGGGAATCAATGTGGATCATCAAGGTCCGGCCAATAGGAACAATCAAGGTGATGGGAATCATCAGGAGGCACCACACCTTGACCATGAAGGGGGAGAAGAACCGAGTGGAACAGAAGAAAGTTCTGGTTCAGAGGAGAGTTCTGGTGCTCATGATCAAGGTGTTGAGATGTCCAGTTCTAGTTCAGGAGCTGAAGAGAGTCAGCCAAGTGGTGGAATTGAAGCAAGTCAGTCTAGTGAAGAAGCGGCTAGTAGTGGAAATGAGGAGGAAGTAATGCAGCAATCTCCACAGCCTACTTTGAGAAGAAGCACAAGGGTAAAGAGAGATGCATCCAACTGGGTGAATACAAGGGTGTATTACAATGCTCAAGCGGTTGAGCATCCATCTCAAGCTGTGTGTTCTTTTGCAAGCTTTCCTGAAGAACATCAAGCTTTCACAGTGAGCTTAGATGAGAGCTATGTTCCGAGGAGTTATGAGGAAGCCATGTTGATTCAAGAGTGGAGAGACTCAGTGAATGATGAAGCTGGTGCAATGATAAAGAATGATACCTGGTATGAAAGCACATTGCCAAAAGGAAAGAAGGCAGTGTCTTGTAAGTGGATCTTTACCATCAAGTATCTACCTAATGGCAAGATTGACAGACGGAAGACTCGGTTGGTAGCTAGAGGATTCACTCAAACCTATGGAGAAGACTACATAGACAAGTTTGCTCCAGTTGCCAAGCTTCATACAATTAGAGTGGTGTTGTCTCTTGCTGTGAACTTGGAGTGGGATCTTTGGCAAATGGATGTCAAGAATGCATTCTTGCAAGGAGAGCTTGAGGATGAGGTCTACATGTTACCACCACCGGGTCTAGAACACTTGGTTAAGAAAGGGAATGTGTTGAGACTCAAGAAAGCTATCTATGGGCTTAAGCAATCTCCAAGAGCGTGGTACCACAAACTAAGCACCACCTTGAATGGGAGAGGATTCAAGAAATGTGAACTTGATCACACTCTCTTCACCCTCACCACACCCTCAGGTATCATCTGTATCCTTGTCTATGTTGATGATATAATTATTACTGGTTCTGATAAGACAGGGATTCAAGAGACTAAGGCTTTCCTAAAGTCAGTGTTTGAGATTAAAGATTTGGGAGAAATGAAATACTTCCTTGGAATTGAGTTGTGTAGATCCAAGGAAGGTTTGTTCATATCTCAGAGGAAATATACACTTGATCTTTTGAAAGATGCAGGTGTAGATGAAGGGAAGACAGCCAAGATGCCTATGGAGGATGGATACAAAGTTCCACGTGAGGGGGAGATTGAAGATAGCAAGCCATTCAAAGATCCAAAGCTGTATAGGAAACTGGTGGGGAAGCTCATATACCTGACCATCACTCGGCCAGATATATGTTTTGCGGTTAACCAAGTCAGTCAGCATATGCAAGTGCCCAAGGAGCACCATTGGAGAATGGTGGAAAGGTTGCTGATGTATCTGAATGGAACCAGGAGTCTAGGTATCTGGATGGGTTGTAACAAGAGTACTGAAGCTGTGGGGTATTGTGATGCGGATTGGGCAGGTGATAGAGCTGATAGAAGATCAACAACAGGCTATTGCACGTTCATTGGAGGCAATCTGGTTACATGGAAGAGCAAGAAGCAGAAGGTGGTGTCTTGCTCTAGTGCTGAAGCTGAGTACCGTGCAATGCTCAAGCTTACTAACGAGTTGGTGTGGATCAAAGGAATCCTGAAGCATTTGGAGGTTGATCAAGCCACACCTATGGTCATGCATTGTGACAATCAAGCTGCCATTCACATAGCCTCTAACAGTGTGTTCCATGAGAGGACTAAACACATTGAGGTGGACTGTCACAAGGTTAGGCAGATGATTGTACTTGGAGTGGTGTTACCATGTTATACAAGGAGTGAAGATCAGTTAGCTGATATGTTCACAAAGGCGGCAAGGCAGAAGACAATGGAGTCCATCCACATTAGGCTGGGCCTCATTGATCTGAGAGGTACCAACTAAATGCTCCCCTGCTGGGATGTCTCTACTCTTTTTCCTCTTCAAGGTTTTGTCCCAAATGGGTTTTCCTTGTTGAGGTTTTAATGAGGGAGATTGAACAGCATTCCAAGCTTGACTTGTTCCACATGGTCAAGCTTGAGGGGGAGTGTTAAGTTGAGGTGTTTACTTAGAGGATTGGAGAGTTGAGCTTGAGAGGATGAGGAGTAAAATGGGGTTGAGTGTTGGTGAGTGATCCGTACAGTACGGACAGTACGGATCCGTACGGATCATCTCAACCAAGATCCTCATAACTTAACCTTTCACCACATCTCATAAGTTGGGAAAAAGTTACTGTGGCAGTAACTTTATGTTACCATGGTGAAAGGGAAAGTTACTGAGGTAAGTAAATGGGTGAGAAGTGTGAAGCAAGTTAGCGAGACACTCTAGATCAAGAAGAGGGTTTAAGGAAGAAGCTGGTCTTGTGACCGTTTGTGGATGAGGTTACTATGCTGGATAAGGTCACTATGCAGCGGAGACAGACTGGCACAAGCTGGATACGCGGAGTGAACCTGGTCCAAGCATTTGAGCAATGCGCTCCTCCCTTAGAATAGTGAACTAGTCTAAGCCACTCATTTGTATTAAACCCTAGCTTACTCTCTCCCTATATATATTGTAAACTCTCTCATTAATCGAACTAAGCACTTTTGATACTAAACTCTTTTCTCTCATACTCTTGCATACTCTCATACTCATTTCTAGACTTTGATCTCGGATTCTCTTATACAAACACTTTAAACACTTGAAACACATCTAAATGTCTAAAAATAATAGATGGTTGTAGTAAGAGAAGATGTGATCCATCCTCTTTTCCCAATCAAGGTAAGCTTCAGGATCAACCTTTCCAGCATACTGTGGTGGTGTCATCTTTAAAAGATCCGGTCCTTGGTTTTGGTGTTGTTGGCGATGTCCTCTCTGTGGAGGTGCATAGTCATCTTCCTCATAGCCTTGGTTGCGGATGGGTCTCCGTGGAGCTCTACGTGGAAGTAAGTAATCCTCTTCCTCCTCTGCCTCTTCTCCATAGTCATCTTGTTGAACTCTTGCTCTCGGATAAGGACCATGTTGTTGTCCAGTGTCTTCTTCATTCTGTTGATTCCGAGTACTAGTCTCTGGAATATCATTGAAGTGGACTTCAGGACGCCGGTTGTTTGGAGTTTGATACTGCTGGTGTTGAGTTGGAAACCTCTCAGCAGCTTGGGAAGCTTGAGCCGTGGGTCTCTGCTCAAATCTGGTGAGCCTATCTCCAAGGTCTTGGCGCAACTCCCTCATCTCATCTCTCATGGCAGTGAGAGCTAGCATCATGGTAGCCATCTCGGATGCTTCTCCCATTGCATCTACAAGTAAACCTTAACAACTTAGTTTCTAATCAAATAAAAAGAACTTAGGTAAATAGGTGATTGAAGCAAAAGGAAAAGAATGTAAAATCTTTCTTTTTTTTTTATACGAAATAGAAATACAAAGAAATAGAAATGGAAAATATTTGGTTTTGTAATGAAAAGGAAAACCGAAACAACCAAAAAGGAAGTTTGAAAATATGAGCTTGAAGGACACGGTTTTGATGCAACTTTGAAAGATTTCTTTTTTTTTTGAATTGAATGGATGAAACAATATGAACTAGAACGAGATGAACAAGTAACAAGATAGATACAACCTGATGCTGAAGGAACTTCAGCTCTGATACCAGAAATGATACAAGCCTAGACTGACAAAGGCTGTATGATCCAAGCAAGAGAGATGGAGCCGATCTAGATCAAGAGGTGGTTCTTTTGTTTGATCTAATCAACCAAGAGAAACCGTGAGAGATGGAACCAGGGGAAGGAAGTGCACCACACGAGAGATGGAGAGCTCGTAATACAACACAAGGGAACCTTCAAGCCGTGGAGGTGCTGGTCTCACAAGGCAATGGAGGCGGCGAGTTCTTTTGAGAGAGAACTAGGTTTTCTTTGAAAGAAAAGTTTTATAAAATATCAAGTCTCCATGAAAAAGAGTTGCGCAACACATATTAAAAGGAACAAGCTCCTTTACGAAAATAACATACTAAAAATAAGCTACGGTTCAAATAAGGAAACAAAGAAGAAATGGCTTCTTCTTAGTCTTGGACCGAGAATGCACTTAGGTGATATGTAAGCTAGCTGTGGCCTCGTTAAAAACCTTCCTCCGGAAAACCTCGTGGGACAAAACCAAGAACAAGGAAAAGAGCACACACAAGTAGCTTGCCTAGTAGCTAACTCTGTCCAAGAGTCTTGTTTAAGCATTTGGAGCTTCAATGGTGATGATCATCAAATGGTTGTGACTTTGATCTGGTATGAATGGCCAAAGATCCTCTCTTGAGGCTTGAGAACTCTCCTTTGGCTCCTCCACCTTCTCGACATCTCCTTTGATAACTTCTTTGGTAACCTCCTCAGCTTGTTTAACCTGTCCAAGATCAGAAGCAAGTATCATGCTCTCATTAAACTTATGTTGAAGTATCTTAGCTCTTTGTCTAGTGATTGCTCCCTTAAAGACGGTTGGTATGGACACTTCTTGTTCATCATCTGGTTTGGTAATGTTGCTGATCATATCCTGAATGTCTGGTTCAGTAAGGTCAGGTTCAATGTCCTCATCATTTATTCAACTTCCTGGTTATTCTCCACTGATTAGTGGTTCCCAATCAAGCTTCT
>NW_026619818.1:0-6839 GCF_000801105.2 Raphanus sativus | reverse complement strand
ACCAGGAAGTTGAATAAATCTCATAGGAGTTGTGAGTAAGAAGATATCCCACTTTCTATCCAGATGATTCCTGATTAGCCTGTTATGACATATGGCAATATCTTCATGATTCTTATCAAACCAGGATGAACCTCGATATAAGAAGCTTTACTTGGAACCACTAATCAGTGGAGAATAACCAGGAAGTTGAATAAATCTCTTAAGTGTTGTGATTTCAGATTAGCCTGTTCGGACGTATGTCAATATCTTCATGATGTTGTATACCATCCGGTTTAAGAATGCTTATAACCGACTTTGTATTAAAACGGCCATCCTTATGTGGATTGGGCCTTGTCTTATTTTGGTTTAATGATGGCGACTTCTCTTAATGTTTAAGAGAGTCCCACATTGCTTATGAGACTTGTAATAGACGGTCTAAACTCCATATATAAGGAGCCTCTTGTCTTTGATATTAAATAACACAACAACACCTTCACATCTTATTTACAACACGTTATCAGCACAAGACTCTAAACCCTAGCTAAAATCTGACGACCACAAAGCCCTAATTTCGGCTGTACCTTAAAACTGCCATATCTCCCTAACCGTAAGGATCAAGACGGCGAGTAATATATCAAATTGAAGCTCTTGACGCCGCATACCACACATCAATCCGACTCCAGACCCGCCGTCACCTCCCAGTGCAAGCCGCGCCGTCAAAGATCATCCAAAACCCTGATAGCCGCCAACTCCTTATCTCTCTTAATTTCGATATCTATTGTTCTTAGATCTCATACTAATCCAACTTTGAAACTTTCATTGTTGATTATTCAAGGTTTCTAAAAGAGGAACCAAGGAGAAAAGATCGGCAAAGATTAAGGTAAGATCTCAAGAACCCTAATCTTTACTTGTGGTTCAAGCAATTCGGATTTCAAACTTCTCTTCATCTTAAATCCGATTTAAAAAGTTTTGCGATTTGATTTGGTTGATTTTAGTTCTTGTTTATTTTAAAATCAAAACCCTAAACCCTTAATAGTTTTACATGACTTTAGTTTTGTATGGACAACAAGTGATACCCCTTTAAGGATGACACGCTATATGTCCAAATAAAACTTAAGGTCAATGTTTAACCTAATCCTAAAATCAGATTTGAATTTTAAACCCTAATCCTTAAAGTTTAAATACGATTTTAAGAAACCCTAAACCCTAAAATATAAAGCATGTGACATGACTTTCGTTTTGTATGGACAACAAGTGATACCCCTTTAAGGATGACATTCTATATGTCCAAACAAAACATAAGGTTAATGTTTTCCACATCTTTTGGTCGATGATGCACACCATAGTGTGGCTAGACCATGATTTTCTTATAGGTCAATGATGCATACCAATAGGTATGACTAGACCATATGAAGTAAAGGTCGATGATACGTACTCTTAAGTACGATTAGACCATAATCGATGGTCGATGATGTTCACCCTCAGGTGCAACTAGATTTTTCACCCGTGAATCACGGTGATCATCCACGATGATCCGCGTTGATCTATGATCCATGATGATCTTCGATGATCCGCGATGATCTACGATGATCAGTGATCCAAGGTGATCCACGGTGATCCTCGATGATCCACGGTGATCCACAATCACCGGTGATGGATGATGGGCACCACAGTGCAACTAAATCACGATCCGTTTTATTTGGTCGAGGAAGTGTACCGAATGGTACTACTAGACCATTAAACCGCATGGGTCGATGTAGCATACCATATGGTATGGCTAGACCATGCACTCGTCCATCCTACTATTTTCAAGGGATTTATAAATCAAACAAGTTGATTAAGAGATGGATGAGTTATGAGAAAAATAAATTTCTAAAAGAATGCGAACTGGCTGTGTGGCCCTCTTATTTGTTTGCTGGCCGTGTGATCCTGATTGAATAATAGCCGTAAGGCATTGATCACGCAAAGATGCTGTGTGATCATGAGTGGCCGAAAGGCATTGATCACACACCCAAGCCGTATGGCTTATTGTTTACATACTGGCCAAGTGCCTTTTATTTCTTGGATAGCCAATGGCATCAGAAATTGTATGTACTAACACAAATCATTTTGATATGATTCAGATGTCGAGACTCCATCACTAGGATTACCCAGCCCTTGATCTCAATGGAGACAATTACCTTGATTGGGCGATGAACACTTCAGCCGATTTAAAGTCTAAAGGACTTGGGAAGTGTATCAAATACGGCAATGATACCCTTGCATATGAAAGGCGTATAGCTGTTTTGATAATGAGAAAGCATCTCGTGAAGGATCTGTATGATGAGTGCAGCTACATCAACGATCCTTACGATCTCTGGTCGAGATTGAACACCATGTTCTTCGAGCCATTACTAGATGAGTCCATGAAAGAATGGAAGGCTCTAAGGTTCCAGGATTATGAATCCGTGGATGACTATCACTTTGATCTTATGAGAATCACCCATAGTCTTAAACTATGTGGTGAAGTGATAACAAACTATGACTTGTTAAGTAAGACTCGTGACACGATCCATTCAAAGGAAGTGTTGTTATCACAGAAGGCTAAAGGTTTCACAACCTATTACGACCTTCTCTCATACCTTTCAGCTCTTGAGGAAAAGAAGCAGAAAAGGAAAGTCAACCTCGACAAACTCGACTATGTTATGGAGATAAGTGCCGAGTATCAATGTGAGATGATATACGGTGATGCTGAAGAAGCTAAGAAAAGAAAATTCGGGTGGACTCATATAGATGATGAGATTGGTTTATTCATTGAATAGAGAACCAAATGTGAGCCACGTCCAAGATGTTATTATGGATTGGCCGGCTATTGTGTAAGCCTTTTGACATTCTGATTTCATACTTATGATTTGGTGTTTTGTTTTAAATATAATTTGTCATTCAAATTTCATAGCATTAATAAAAGTTTTTCTTTTATCTTGATTGATTTGCTTGAAAAATATTTTTTATTGACAAATGAGAATGAAAACTCGAGAAGAGTATGTCTAGATCACCACGCCTAAGGCATGGCCTTAAGAGGCAGGAAATTTATCACCTAAAACCCATTGAGAAAGACCCAAAATCCCCACTCGCCGTGGACAAGGATACCACAATAACCGTGGTTGTAGATCCAATCATGGCCGAGGAGGGAGTAAAAGTCGAAGTGACATTTTCAAGCCACCTCAAAATGGTTTCAATAATAAACCAATGGGCAGAGCAAAGCAAAAGGAAATGTTCCTTTTAGCTTATGAAAATCGCCAAAGGCATACATATAAAAGAGGTCGAGACTACATTCTCCCTACTGATCTAATACTATGCTAAGGATCAGTGTGATAAGGCATAAAAGCCTAGGTAACCAGTAAGGTTCACCAACGAATTTATACACTTTATGGCATGACCGGATTAGCCATCCTGGTCCGAACTTGATTAATAAGGCACAAAGAGTTATCCCATAAGATCTCACGTTGTGAAACATGTACACAAGGGAAACTCAGTAGGCTTCATTGTTCCAAGCAACACGAAAGTATAATCTGATCATGAGGGTAGTGAGGACAAAACCCGTGATCATGACCAGACCACAAATTCGTGTATCATGGTCTAAAACCATGTTGGCCGTCCAAGCATTACGTTTAAGTGAGGACAAACAAACGTATTTTATAGCATGTTCATGAGGGGGAGAATAAACACTCCGTGTGGTCCATGACCATACTATAAAACCCGAACATGATAAGCCTGGCCGAAGGCCATAAGACATTATAGCTTGGCCGTATAAGGCATAACCTATAAGGTTGAGACTTCAAAAGTCTATAAGCTTGGGTACACCACAAGAATACATGTATGAAAGATAAAATACATCAGACCATATAAAGTGAGCATAGATATTCCCGTCTAAAGATGATAAAGGGTCATAATCCAGATATAGACCATCCTAAGACTTTATGGATAAACCACCACATACTTATGTGCCATCTAGGATGGAATACCTCATCTAAGGATGAGATTAAAATCGGGAATATATGTTGGATAAGAGAACATGATCTTTCTCCCACGAATTCAATGAGACCATGAGCCAAACAAAGGTGATCATATTGTGGCCAAGGTACACGGATTACATACAAGATGAATCCGACTATCCAACATCATGGAGAAAGCTATAAGCTGGTAAATAGAAAGTAAAAGTGGAATGGTTTTAACCATCCAAGTCTTGGCAAAGATCCTCGGACCAGATATATATGTACTGGACGTCCATAAACAAAGAAAGAATGATAGCCAGACAGACCCGAAAGAATGACTAAGTCATACCAGCTTAGCACCACTATATAAATGTCCTAGTAGAGACATAATCAAGTTGCTGTAGAAGTCTATACAAGATAGACCAGTATGTTCCATATACAAGGAACCTCGGATAGAAAGAGATAAGGTGCTCATAATGATAGATCCGGGTTCATGAAAGAGAAACCATACTAGACAATGAGATAAGACCGGCCGGTCCTAAGGTACATGTATCATACAATGTAGCCTTGCAAACTACAGAGTATTCAATGATCCTGATAATAATAAAATCTCAATCGATTGTATCATGTCTAGAACGCGATAGAACGCGATGGAACATTATATAAGGTGTCGACACATACACACACTCATAAGTGATAAAGAGAAAGCACTTGAGCATAAGAGATATGCGAGGATCACTAACCCACGTAAGAGTACTCATCATAGAGAAATGAATGGGACGTGGAGTTATAATAAAAAATGTATATGATGGGTGTATTGGCCAAATACATAAGATAGACGCCATCTAACCAGTGAACAGATGAGTCTTGTGAGGAAAAGAAAATCGTGAGCTGTAGAACATGAAAGTACAGACAAGTGGTCGTACATGTTGCTACATAAAGCATTCAAAAGAAATGGCTTGATCACACACGGATACTCATAGGGACTAAGGAACAAGGAAATAAATTCCTAGGTGGTGAATGCTACTACCCAATATCGAAATTAATAAAGATTTGGACATCTAATGAAGATATAGTAGACATTGGATATATCACTGGATATAAAGGTAACATAAGATACCTTGAGAAATGAGTTCTCATAGAACAACATCGTTCCTGCGTTGTTCATGGACTGAAATGCAGCTGCATGCGTGTATGTACACACGATATGATAAGACTAAGGGATTCTTAGTAGAAAGTTCTATAAGAACGTTTCAGATCAGTCCATATAGTAGTCAATATATTCCTTGTGTTTATACTTAAAGAAAGGATGATTAAGATGATTGATTCTTGGAAAGACTATGAAGAGACTACGATGATCTATAGTAGAGATCATTAGCTGTATATGAATGTTGAGATCTATGATCCAACGTACCAAGAATAGATTGATCAAGTGGTCTGAGAATCCATCAGATTCATGACCAAAGGGAACCATACCGACTAGGATCATGTCCGACCTAGTTCGACCTTAATCATCATTGGTCCCGACCAATCCATCCCGTCCAGCTTGTTCCGACCAGTTCCTCTAGGTCTTAAATCCGACCTAAACCATCCAAGTGAGAGGAACGTCCTATTGATCAAAAGGTGGCTTAGTTTTGATTAAACTTCAAACTATAACACAATAGCCACTTCATGAACAGACCGTGGACATATACTAAAAGTTCATAAAGAGTTTTGGTCAAAGGATATGAATAAGATATATAGTGGACAAGAACATAATCCAGATGGATTATGGATGATGTCATGATCCGGACAGATCATGGACATACAAAGACATTCATGGTCGAATTTATCTAAGAGAGATAAACCATATGATCCAAATGGACAATGAATATCATGAAAGCATTTTGCTGATGCAGGTTACCAATCCGACCCACACAGTGCTAAGTCCCAAACCGGCTATGTTTTCACAAATGGAGACACGTCCATTTCATGGAGATCAGCCAAGCAGATCATATCAGCCACATCATCCAATCACTCAGAGATATTGGAAATTCATGAAGCAAGCAGAGAGTGTGTCTGGTTGAGACTCATGACACACCATATTCGGACAGCATGTGGAATCACGGATGGTAAAGACGAGCCGACCGTTCTTTACGAAGACAATGCGGCCTGCATAACTCAGCTCAAAGATGGTTACATCAAGGGTGACAAGACTAAGCATGTTCTCCCCAAGTTCTTCTTCACCCACGATCTTCAGAAAGAAGGAGAGGTCAAGGTACTCCAAGTCAGATCCAGCGAGAACTCAGCCGACCTCTTCACTAAGGCATTACCAACATGCACGCTCAGGAAGCTTATGCAGCAGATTGGTATGCGATCACTGAGAGACCTTCAGTGATGTTCACTTCAGGGGGAGTAATGCGGCTGTACTCTTTTTCCTATCCATGGCTTCCCGTTTTACCACATTGGGTTTTTGGGTTTACCATGGAAAGGTTTTAACGAGGCAGTATACCAAACGCATTACAAGCCCTAGATGGTTATGGCATTCAGGGGGAGTGTTGTAAACCATCCGGTTTAAGAATGCTTATAACCGACTTTGTATTAAACCGGCCATCCTTATGTGGATTGGGCCTTGTCTTATTTTGGTTTAATGATGGTGACTTCTCTTAATGTTTAAGAGAGTCCCACATTGCTTATGAGACTTGTAATAGACGGTCTAAACTCCATATATAAGGAGCCTCTTGTCTTTGATATTAAATAACACAACAACACCTTCACATCTAATTTACAACACATGATTCTTATCAAACCAGGATGAACCAATATGTAAGAAGCTTGATTGGGAAATAATTATAAGCAATTTATTCTATTAGAATAGGAACATATTATATAAATGTTATGTTCAAC
>NW_026619817.1:0-6842 GCF_000801105.2 Raphanus sativus | reverse complement strand
CCGGCCTGTTTATGGTCCAGTGCTTGTTTACCAGTTAAAAATCTCTAATAGCACAACTCCGAAACTGTAAACATCGCTTCTTGCATTTAAATGACCTGAAAGTATATAAAATTAGAAAATGAAACAAGGATTCAACAAATATGCACTCACAGAATTTCGTTGGAGAAAAGATCTCATATCGGAAATATAAAATGGATTAACCAATATAGTTTTAAATTTAAAATTCAAGAAATTTAACAAATCTTATCAACCTTTTGGTTGAATTTGTACCTGAAGACATATACTCGGGAGCCGCATAACCATATGTACCCATAACCCTGGTACTAACATAGCTTCGATCACCCGTTGGACCATCCCTAGCTAGTCCAAAGTCAGAAAGTTTTCCATTGTAGTCCTGTCAATGGAACCAAAAGTCATCAGTAAAAAAGTGAGACCATCTAATTCATTCAAATTCTCTGCCTTACAGCGTCAAGCAAAATGTTGGAGGCCTTAATGTCTCGGTATATCACTTTGACAGGGTCACTATGCAGAAACGCAAGTCCCTTTGCTGCATCCAGCGCAACCTTGACCCGTAGAAACCATGGAGCGGCTTAAAATATGTACCTCCTGTTTCAAAACCACTTACATCAGTACATATACACAAACACAAAAACAAGATTGTTAGGAGATTTTGGAGATCACAAAAATCGCCTAAAATATATTTTCTTGTAGTTATTAAGAAAGTTACTATTCATGTACAAATTAGATTTTCTATTCTATTATGTAAAGAAATTTCTAGATAAGTTATGCATTTTGTATAAATAAGAAATACAAGGCTAATGTATAAATCGAGAGAACTATTATACTACTAAACTTATCAAAGATGTTTCCATCAATAGAATCAATAGGACTTACTTCTGAATAGATGGTTCTCAAGACTTCCTTTTTGCATGAACTCATATACAAGAAGATGGTGTTCATCCTCCAAGCAATAACCAACCAGTTTCACCAGATTTGGGTGGCTCAACTGTCCCAAGTAGTTAATCTCTGTCTGCATCAGAACAGAACACAAGAGCTCAGACACACATCACACACACATAACTCTCAAAGTTTGAGGGACATGAACACTACTGTACCAGCCATTCACGGTGACCTTGAAAACCTTCTTGGTTAAGCTTTTTAACTGCGATGACTAAACCGGTTCCTGGTCTAGTCGGAGTGAGACTGGTTTCATCCAACCAGCCTTTAAAGACACAACCGAACCCACCTTCGCCGATCACACTGTCCGGTCTGAAGTTTCTTGTGGCGAGTTTGAGCTCGTTGAAGGTGAAGCTCTTGAGACGGGGGTAGAATCAAGAATCTCCCCTTCCGTCTTCTGAGCTGCAGCCACCGTGGAGGAAGATTTCCCGCTCGAGATGCTTAAACCGTAAAGATCGCTGCTCTTACCTGAACAGACACAAACATATGTTAAAACCAAACTCAAGCCTGGAGCAAAATCAACATAGCGAAGAAGGAGATGGTACCATTGTTGAAAAGGTTATCGGCTTTGACACACGAGCTGAAGCAAGAACCCATTAAGCTAAGAAGAAGTTCGTTATCTCCACTTTCTTGATTCTTGAGCGTTCTTGTCCAGCTTCTTGAGGAGGATATTGTTTGTGCGCGGAGAGGATAAGAGGAATTATAGGAACTTTTTGACAACCCACACGGCGTAAAAAGAGAGAGAAAGAGAGAGATGTGAACAGAGATGGCGAGGTGAAGAAATGAGAAAGAGGGTTGGTGTGTTAATGAGAGGCACGAGGGGGCTTTGGCCTTGTCTTTTTGTGTGAAATAAAGTCAAACAAATGGACACAGTTTGGCGAAAAGATGAAAAGGTCGTTTGATTCTAGTATTTGATATACGCGATTTGTCTGACCCATTCCCTTTTATTTTTAAAAAAAGTCTTACGAAATGTTTTGGCAAATATCCTTATTGAAGATTTATTTCCAGAAAGTTGAGAAGAAAATTGTCAGTGAAATTACTGGTTTTGGATGCTGTTTTTTACCGTCCATATAACCATTTATGGGGATGACAAACAAACACGAGGATTTCAATATTTGCTGTCGTAACAAAATATTTATTTCACATCAGGTGTGTCATCATCAGTTATCACTGTCATGTCGTGTTGTGTGAACAGTAAAAGATAAAACATGTATAAATTAAATTTAGGAAAATTAGTTATTTAAGATTTTTTAAGAGCTGGTTATCACTGAAGTTTGTAATTGGTATCAATGAGTTTGATAGGGTTCCACTATTTGCAATCGCGTTAACAATACTTTTAGTTGAAATTAAAGTAATTGTTTTTTCTTAAGGTCAAACAAGTTAACAGTGATTGTTAGTGACGCAATTTGAGGCCCAGGGTGTGACGTCAACTCTCCATTACCAATTAATTTGGTACAAACTATCTAAAGACTGTTCATCAAAAACAATTATCTATAGACTGCGTTTTGGCTTTTTGTAATCTTTGTTGGGTTGCACCCAAAAAAGAAGATTGTGGAGCTTTGAATAGTTTATTTGGTCAATTATAGTTTTCAAATAACTTTGGTACAACGCATTTTATTTTTGGTTGGTTGCATTTCATATCAGCAATCCTCGATGTTTCAGTCATGGACTTGAACCTTCGAATTCTTCCAATATGCTATCTCTTGTTTTAGTCACCATTTGGCTAGCCGTCACGAATTGACACTACTCGTAAATGCATTTTCAATTAAAATCTATTCGATTTGTTTTTCTTTTGTCACCATGTTTTTTCAACTATCATCATTATCTTTGATTTCTTGTTGTAAAGAAAAAAATATTCCACAATAAATGTAGGTTATACAAAATATTTGTATATAGATAGGTTGTACTAAAACTTTGTTTCTAATACACTCTTTCGAAATGAATAAGCCATTTTTGAACCATATCGAGGAGATCAGATTCGATTATTTTGATCTGATGCTATATTAAAACAAATGAATTTCTAATACAAAATTAATTAGTGATAACTGAGAGTTGATACATCCATCATATATTATTTCACTAAAAATTTGTCTAATTAGCGATGTGAAAGACTTTGTAATAGTATGGAAATCGTCTTTTTCTTGTCGTACGGAAGTAAAGGAAACTCGTTATTCTAGATGTGACAAATCTTTTCTGAAAACTGGATGTGACAAATCTTTTACACACGAAATAATTGAACAAAGCTTTCAATTTCTTCATTCTGTCTCTATATACACAAATGATATTAAAAGAAAGTCATATCAAGAATGTATTTTAAAAGGAAAATAGAGGATTGACTTTGGGTAGTAGGTTTTTGATTAATGAGTCGCGTACAGTTTTGGACGTCGCTGTCTGATTGGTACTAATTTGACTATTTTTGTAAATAATCTACCAGAATCCCGTATTCAAATCAAGAAGAAGATCTACAATAGTTTCTCGACACGGGTTGGACAATCTTGACGTACGAAGGTACTTCTTGGACTTGCCGTTTCTTGTCTCCCACACATGAGAATTTTTATTTTTCTATGGTCGAGAGATGTCGTGTTGAGAAGGAAAATATAGAAATAGATATTTTTCTTAGTTGTTGCAGAAATAAAAATTGACTTTCCATTGTTGTGCTAGATGATTTCAACAAATATTCGACAGACATGCGGGACTCTGCATTTGTGATTTGTGAGTGTATTTGTACATATTATGATCTTCCAAATATTCAAACATAAAAAAAATTTAGATGTACAGTTTAATCGGATATTAGAAGAGTGGTGTTCAGAAAATCGGATATTACTCGTATTAGAGATTACTTGTTTGTCACTAAAAAAAAGAGAGATTACTTGTCACTTTCGAGAAATGTAAAAGAGGAGGTAAATGATTTGCACATAGGTCAAATATTTTGGTTGTGTATAAGGCCCAATGTTGGTTTGTGTAAGTTGAGACTCACCATTTGGTTTTTGGACGTTGCAAGTAATATGAAATAAGGCCTAAAAGGCCCACTTGAAGAAAATAAAACCCACTCAAATGTTTCTCAAATATTATAGATAGGGCTGGGCAAAAGATCCAAACCCGAAAAACCGAACCGAACCCGATCCGAAAAAGTAGCACCGAATCCGAACCGAAATTGATTAAATATCCGAACGGGTTCAAAATTTCGGTATTTAAAGAACCGAAACCGAACCCGATCCGAACCGAAATATTTTGGGTACCCGAATGTATCCGAAATAAATTTATATACTTAAATATATACATTATTTTTATATATAATGTATATTAAAATATTTAAAATATATAAGATACCTTTAAGTTTTCCAAAATACTCGAAAATATATGCAAATAGTTAAAAGTAAATGTTAAAATAGCTAAAGTATACTGAAAACATCAAAATAGTTTAATATCTATTGATTCTTTATCCAAATATTCAAAGAAAACCAATTTATATATTAAATTAAGGTATTTTGACATATATGTTATGAAAATTTGTATGTAATATATTATCTTTTTTATAGATTTTGAAAATTAAAGTATATAATGAATTTTGAAAATTTAAAAACATTTTAAATGGGTTATCCGAACCCGAACCGAACCCGCAAAGATCCGAACCGAACCCGAACCGAAATTTAGAAATATCCGAATGGGGCTGAAATCTTTGACCCGAAAACCCGAAACCCGAATGGACTGAACCGAAACCCGAATGGGTACCCGAACGCCCAGCCCTAATTATAGACTCCATCCGTTTTTTTTTTTCAAATTACACAATGTTTTTAACTTTTAATACATACACACATATAAATTATCATTTAATTATAAATATCTAAACTTTACGGAAACTCAATCGAAAATGTTTGTTTAGATATTTTTTATTAAATTTTCCATTTTAGATATTCATAATAAAAATAATCCAGTCATCCTATATAGTAAATGAGAAATGACTTAAATTACTTTTTCTTAGATGTCAATCATAGAGATAGTTTAAAAAAATATATTATAATTTGATTAGTTGATAGATTTTCAATTATTTTATTTTATTTAAAATAAAAAATAAGTCTACAACTAATTAATATCATTTATAAAATAATATAAATGATATTACAAACAATAATTTATGGTAACTAATTGTAAAAATTATAGAAAGGGTAGTAATGTTTGATTAATTCTTTTTATATCTATATACTATATAAAATAATTAATAGAACACAATTTATCAAAATAGATATAATGATTTCATATTCTTATATAAAATGTTATATTTGTATATAAGTATCATATATATATATATATATAATATATATATATATATAAATAAGAAGTCACATAAATTACTTTTGTTTAGGTGTCGATCATATAGTTACTTTAAGAAAAAATGTTATAATTTGATTGTTGAGAGATTTTCAATTTTCAATTATTATATTTTAATTTAAATAAAAAGTAAGTCTAGAATTAGTTAATATCAATTACCAAATAATATAAATGATATTAAAACAATAATATATGGTAACTAATAGTTAAATTATAGAAAGTGTAATAATGTTTGATTAATTCTTTTATATCTATATACTACATAAAATAGTTAATAGAACACAAATTATCGAAATATATATAATCATTATTTCATATTCTTATATAAATGTTATATTTGTATATAAAATACTATAATAATTATTAATGTCTTATAATGTCCATATATGTCTTATAAAAAACTAAAACATTTATAATATTATCTATCATGGCTTACAAAATTACTTTATCATGATTTTCAATTATTAATAAGAGTTTATAAAACATTTATAAAAAATAGAAATTCTCATGTATATTAAACGAAAAGTCATTTAAGTGACTTTTGTTTTTATGTCTATCATTTGTGAAGTCATAATTTCTTTTATAATTTTCTTGGTTGGTAGTTTTTAATTTTATTTATTTTAATTTAGATTTAAATATAAAAAAATCTACAACCAATTAATATCTCTTGCCAAGTAATCTAAATTATATTACAAATAGTGGTTTATGGTAACTAATTGTTTGAAATTATATAAAGAATAATAATGTTTGGTAAAAAAAATTATATTTATAAACAACATAATATAATGACGATTTTTTTTATAATTTTAATTATTTTATTTAGATCTAAATAAAATATAAATCTAAAACTATTATTATCACTTTGCCAAATACCTAACTGATATTACAAATAATAATATATGGTAGCTAATTTTCAACCTATAAAGTGTAATTCTTTTTATATTTACAATACTACATAAAATAACGGAATAGAAAAAATGATAGAAATTGATATAATAATTTATATTCATAATAACATAATTGATATATAATAGTTACTAATCTTTATATAGTGCTTAATAAATAATGAGGTTTTGAAGATGAACGAATTACATTGAATAGAACATATGAAAACTTTGATTAAAAATGTTTTGCATATTTAAATCAAATAATAAAATGAATAAAGTAATGTTATAAGTGAAAAGAATTATAAGATTATTTTTGGTTCATTGATTGTGAGGTTTGTATTACTGTTTAAATAGAGAAATAATTATTTGGCAAAAATATGTAAAAAGTAGGGAAATATTAGCAAAAAATTAATAAAAACGAAATAATAACCAAAATAAAAACACTAAAAAGATGCATAATATGTGTTGGAGAAGTTGATGCGATAGTTAAATATATATTTAAGAAGCATTTGTTATTACTAAATATTCATCAGTTATTTTTACAACAATTTTTATGGAAATTTTACGACATTCTATAACATAATATATATATTTCATGCAATATTTATATCATCCATAGTTTTTTTTTATATACATACATATATATGTATTCTTAGATATCCATGAAGA
>NW_026619816.1:0-6847 GCF_000801105.2 Raphanus sativus | reverse complement strand
TCTTTGACCATCATCTTATGTTAGTGCTCGATAAAACTATACACTAAAACCAGATTTTTGTTATGAATATTGTGTGATGTCTATTATGGAATGTTCTAGATTTACTTGTTCCCTACTCCAAGTTACTTGTTCCCTACTCCAAGTTATTAGACTTTGTCTCCAAGCTATGTAATCCTATATAAGGAACTCATTACTCATGGAATAATAACAATTCATTCATCTCTAAGTCATACGACTCTCTCTCTCTCTCTCTCTAGTTCGATCTATTCTAAGACAAGAACACTAGGATTAGAACACGTTATCAGCACGAGACTCTAAACCCTAGCTAAAATTCGGCGATCACAAAAATCCTAATTTCGGCCGTAACTTCAAACAGCCATATCTCCCTAACCGTAAGGATCCAGACGGCGAGTAATATATCAAACTGAAGCTCTTGACGAGAGGAATCCAGCGCCGAAGACCACGCAGCAATCCGACTTCAGACGCGCCGTCACCTCCCAGTGCAAGCCGCGCCGTCAAAGATCATCCAAAACCCTAATAGCCGCCAACTCCTTATCTCTTTTAATTTCGATATCTATTGTTCTTAGATCTCATACTAATCCAACTTTGAAACTTTCATTGTTGATTATTAAAGGTTTCTAAAAGAGGAACCAAGGAGAAAAGCTCGGCAAAGATTAAGGTAAGATCTCAAGAACCCTAATCTTTACTTGTGGTTCAAGCAATTCGGATTTCAAACTTCTCTTCATCTTAAATCCGATTTAAAAGGTTTTGCGATTTGATTTGGTTGATTTTAGTTCTTGTTTTATTTTAAAATCAAAACCCTAAACCCTTAATAGTTTTACATGACTTTAGTTTTGTATGGACAACAAGTGATACCCCTTTAAGGATGACACGCTATATGTCCAAACAAAACTTAAGGTCAATGTTTAACCTAATCCTAAAATCAGATTTGAATTTTAACCCTAATCCTTAAAGTTTAAATCCGATTTTAAGAAACCCTAAAATATAAAGCATGTGATTACATGACTTTCGTTTTGTATGGACAACAAGTGATACCCCTTTAAGGATGACACGCTATATGTCCAAACAAAACATAAGGTTAATGTTTTCCACATCTTTTGGTCGATGATGCACACCATAGTGTGGCTAGACCATGATTTTCTTTTAGGTCAATGATGCATACCAATAGGTATGACTAGACCATATGAAGTAAAGGTCGATGATACGTACTCTTAAGTACGATTAGACCATAAAACAAAATCAATGGTCGATGATGTTCACCCTCAGGTGCAACTAGATTTTTCACCCGTGATTCACGGTGATCATCCACGATGATCCGCGTTGATCTATGATCCATGATGATCCTCGATGATCCGCGATGATCTACGATGATCAGTGATCCAAGGTGATCCACGGTGATCCTCGATGATCCACGGTGATCCACAATCACCGGTGATGGATGATGCGCACCACAGTGCAGCTAAATCATGATCCATTTTATTTGGTCGAGGAAGTGTACTGAATGGTACTACTAGACCATTAAACCGCATGGGTCGATGTAGCATACCATATGGTATGGCTAGACCATGCACTCGTCCATCCCACTATTTTCAAGGGATTTATAAATCAAACAAGTTGATTAAGAGATTGATGAGTTATGAGAAAATAAATTTCTAAAAGAATGCAAACTGGCCGTGTGGCCCTCTTATTTGTTTGCTGGCCGTGTGATCCTGATTGAATAATAGCCGTAAGGCATTGATCACGCAAAGATGGCCGTGTGATCATGAGTGGCCGGCATTGATTACACACACAAGCCGTATGGCTTTATTGTTTACATACTGGCCGAGTGCCTTTTATTTCTTGGATAGCCAATGGCATCAGAAATTGTATGTACTAACACTTAAATCATTTTGATATGATTTCAGATGTTGAGATTCCAACCCATGGACTATGATACCCTAGATATCTCTGGAGAGAACTATCTAAGATGGGCAATAAATATCTCGGTTATACTAACGATAGAAGGTCTTAGTGAATGTATCATCAAGGATGATCATGGAACCGAGAATGAGAAATATAAGGCATTAACAGTAATGCGCCATCATCTCAATGTGGAACTGAGAAATCAGTACCAAGATATACAAAGCCTTCGATGCCTTTGGAAAGAGTTAAAGTCCAGATACACTAAGGTGATATTACCAAAGGCAAGGCATGAGTGGATGAGCCTCAGTTTCCGGGACTTTGGGTCCGTGGAAAAATACAATTATGCTCTATCCAAAGTAGCTCATACACTGATGTTTTGTGGTGAAAAGTTGACAGAGGAGGAATTACTTGAAAAAGTTTTCTCCACAGCAGATCCAAAAGATCTATTCCTACAACTAACCTATCGAGATAAAGGTTTCACCACATACAACGATCTGTTCTTATACTTATCTCAAAATGAACAGATGAATCAGATGAAAGATGATATGAGCGGCTATGAGGCAGATAGTGATGATGAATAATCCATGGGAGCCACGTCCAAAGTGACAGATGGAGTGGCCGGCTAGACCATTGTCTAAAGCCTTTAAACATTCTGATTTCATACTTATGATTTGGTGTTTTGTCATTCAAAATTTCATAGCATTAATAAAAGTTTTTCTTTTATCTTCATTGATTGATTTGCTTGAAAAATATTTTTGATTGACATATGAGAATGAAAACTCGAGAAGAGTATGTCTAGACCACCACGCCTAAGGCATGGCCTTAAGAGGCACGAAATTTATCACCTAAGACCCATTGAGAGAGACCCAAAATCCCCACTGGCCGTGGACAAGGATACCACAATAACCGTGGTTGTAGATCCAATCATGGCCGAGGAGGGAGTAAAGGTCGAAATGGCATTACAAGCCACATCAAAATGGTTTCTATAATAAACCAATGGGCAAAGCAAAGAAAAAGGAAATGTTCCTTTAGCTTATGAAAATCGCCAAAGCATACATATAAAAGAGGTCGAGACTACATTCTCCCTACTGATCTAATACTATGCTAAGGATCAGTGTGATAAGGCATAAAAGCCTAGGTAACCAGTAAGGTTCACCAACGAATTTATACACTTTATGGCATGACCGGATTAGCCATCCTGGTCCGAACTTGATGCAAAGTTTAAAATTACTAAGGCACAAAGAGTTATCCCATAAGATCTCACGTTGTGAAACATGTACACAAGGGAAACTCAGTAGGCTTCATTGTTCCAAGCAACACGAAAGTATAATCTGATCATGAGGGTAGTGAGGACAAAACCCGTGATCATGACCAGACCACAAATTCGTGTATCATGGTCTAAAACCATGCTGGCCGTCCAAGCATTACGTTTAAGTGAGGACAAACAAACGTATTTTTTAGCATGTTCATGAGGGGGAGAATAAACACTCCGTGTGGTCCATGACCATACTATAAAACCCAAACATGATAAGCCTGGCCGAAGGCCATAAGGCATTATAGCTTGGCCGTATAAGGCATAACCTATAAGGTTGAGACTTCAAAAGTCTATAAGCTTGGGTACACCACAAGAATACATGTATGAAAGATAAGATACATCAGGCCATATAAAGTGAGCATAGATATTCCCGTCTAAAGATGATAAAGGGTCATAATCCAGATATAGACCATCCTAAGACTTTATGGATAAACCACCACATACCTATGTGCCATCTAGGATGGAATACCTCATCTAAGGATGAGATGAAAATCGGGAATATATGTTGGATAAGAGAACATGATCTTTCTCCCACGAATTTAATGAGACCATGAGCCAAACAAAGGTGATCATATTGTGGCCAAGGTACACGGATTACATACAAGATGAATCCGACTATCCAACATCATGGAGAAAGCTATAAGCTGGTAAATAAAAAGTAAAAGTGGAATGGTTTTAACCATCCAAGTCTTGGCAAAGATCCTCGGACCAGATATATATGTACTGGACGTCCATAAACAAAGAAAGAATGATAGCCAGACAGACCCGAAAGAATGACTAAGTCATACCAGCTTAGCACCACTATATAAATGTCCTAGTAGAGACATAATCAAGTTGCTGTAGAAGTCTATACAAGATAGACCAGTATGTTCCATATACAAGGAACCTCGGATAGAAAGAGATAAGGTGCTCATAATGATAGATCCGGGTTCATGAAAGAGAAACCATACTAGACAATGAGATAAGACCGGCCGGTCCTAAGGTACAGGTATCATACAATGTAGCCTTGCAAACTACAAAGTATTCAATGATCCTGATAAGAATAAAATCTCAATCGATTGTATCATGTCTAGAACGCGATAGAACGCGAAGGAACATTATATAAGGTGTCGACACATACACACACTCATAAGTGATAAAGAGAAAGCACTTGAGCATAAGAGATATGCGAGGATCACTAACCCACGTAAGAGTACTCATCATAGAGAAATGAATGGGACGTGGAGTTATGGTAAAGAATGTATATGATGGGCGTATTGGCCAAATACATAAGATAGACGCCATCTAACCAGTGAACAGATGAGTCTTGTGAGGAAAAGAAAATCGTGAGCTGTAGAACATGAAAGTACAGACAAGTGGTCGTACATGTTGCTACATAAAGCATTCAAAGGAATGGCTTGATCACACAAGGATACTCACAGGGACTAAGGAACAAGGAAATAAATTCCTATGTGGTGAATGCTACTACCCAATATCGAAATTGATAAATATCTGGGCATATAAGAAAGATGTAGTAGACAATTGATATCTCACTGGATATATATAAAGGTAACATAAGATACCTTGAGAAATGAGAAAGAAGTTCTCATAGAACAACATCGTTCCTGCGTTGTTCATGGACTGAAATGCAGCTGCATGCGTGTATGTACACACGATATGATAAGACTAAGTGATGCTTAGTAGAAAGTTCTATAAGAACGTTTCAGATCAGTCCATATAGTAGTCAATATATTCCTTGTGTTTATACTTAAAGAAAGGATGATTAAGATGATTGATTCTTGGAAAGGCTATGAAGAGACTACGATGATCTATAGTAGAGATCATTAGCCGTATATGAATGTTGGGATCTATGATCCAACGTACCAAGAATAGATTGATCAAATGGTCTGAGAATCCATCAGATTCACGACCAAAGGGAACCATACCGACTAGGATCATGTCCGACCTAGTTCGACCTTAATCATCATTGGTCCCGACCAATCCATCCCGTCCAGCTTGTTCCGACCAGTTCCTCTAGGTCTTAAATCCGACCTAAACCATCCAAGTGAGAGGAACGTCCTATTGACCAAAAAGTGGCTTAGTTTTGATTAAACTTCAAACTATAACACAATAGCCACTTCATGAACAGACCGTGGACATATACTAAAAGTTCATAAAGAGTTTTGGTCAAAGGATATGAATAAGATATATAGTGGACAAGAACATAATCCGGATGGATTATGGATGATGTCATGATCCGGACAGATCATGGACATACAAAGACATTCATGGTCGAATTTATCTAAGAGAGATAAACCATATGATCCGAATGGACCATGAATATCATGAAAGCATTTTGTTGATGCAGGTTACCAGTCCGATCCACACAGTGCTAAGTCCCAAACCGGCTATGTTTTCACATATGGAGGCACGACCATTTCATGGAGATCAGTCAAGCAGACTATATCAGCCACATCATCCAATCACTCGGATATATTGGCGATCCATGAAGCAAGCAGAGAGTGTGTCTGGTTGAGACTCATGACACACCATATTCGGACAGCATGTGGGATCACGGATGGTAAAGACGAGCCGACCGTTCTTTACGAAGACAATGCGGCCTGCATAGCTCAGCTCAAAGATGGTTACATCAAGGGTGACAAGACTAAGCATGTTCTCCCCAAGTTCTTCTTCACCCACGATCTTCAGAAAGAAGGAGAGGTCAAGGTCCTCTAAGTCAGATCCAGCGAGAACTCAGCCGACCTCTTCACTTAGGCATTACCAACATGCACGCTCAGGAAGCTTATGCAGCAGATTGGTATGCGATCACTGAGAAGCCTTCAGTGATGTTCACTTCAGGGGAAGTAATGCGGCTGTACTCTTTTTCCTATCCATGGCTTCCCGTTTTTACCACATTGGGTTTTTGGGTTTACCATGGAAAGGTTTTAACGAGGCAGTATTCCAAACGCATTACAAACTCTAGACGGTTATGGCATTACAATCTCGGTTTTTAACGAGATAGCATCTTACACGCATAATGGACATCAAGGGGAAGTGTTATGAATATTGTGTGATGTCTATTATGGAATGTTCTAGATTTACTTGTTCCCTACTCCAAGTTACTTGTTCCCTACTCCAAGTTATTAGACTTTGTCTCCAAGTTATGTAATCCTATATAAGGAACTCATTACTCATGGAATAATAACAATTCATTCATCTCTAAGTCATACGACTCTCTCTCTCTCTCTTTAGTTCGATCTATTCTAAGACAAGAACACTAGGATTAGAACAATATTGTATATTTCGTACATATGTAATTAATATAAACTATAGTAATACCAGTGGTAGTGTCGTTTATATCTGTAGTTTTCAGGATGGAATATTTGTTATATACAGGTACGAAGAAAATAAATTAAAAGCACATGTAAGTGACTTATCATGCACGATATACTACCCCGGAAAATATGTTATAAAATACAATGCAGTAAACATTAGTAGTACCAGTGGCAGTCTATGTAATAAATCTAGGATATTAAGGGTAGTTTTATATTAAGGCTGAGAAGGCTTGTGAGAAAAACACATATGCATAATGGCAACATTGTAATAAATTTACTCTTCAAAGGTTATTTT
>NW_026619815.1:0-6850 GCF_000801105.2 Raphanus sativus | reverse complement strand
ATGCTTTAGCCTCACCTCTCAGCAAACTAACAGCAAGGGATAGGCTTCCCAATGAGGATACTTGATTCTGCATAATGAAACTCTCTAGGCTGCTAGCCCACGCCATGAAAGCTTCTGGTCCATATCCAAGACCATATCCTCCAGCAAATACATCAAGATACATTACCAAACAAGTTCACAAGTCTCCCAGATCCTTACTGGTTGTAGCTTCACTTCTCTGCCACTCTTCTGCTCTTCCAAACGATGTGGTGGTAGATCAGCTACCAAAGAGTACAAAACCGTGTGCAGTTGATGAAACCTGATTATAATTTCTTACCCTAACCTTCAAGAGGCTCTGATACCAACTCTGGTGCAGCCTGGGTATGGCTTATGCTCCTGGATCACTTGAAGGTAATGGAAGTGGGTGTTCTAGGAGGCTACTAGCACTCTGTTGAACTATGGTCGACTCTCTACAGCTATGGTGTGGCTGCAAAGATGGATAGCTACTCAAAGACACAGGATTACCCTGTATAGTCTAAGATGGATTCACAAGGAATTCCTTCCTTTAAGTGAGATCAATGTTCCTTTAGCTGAACAGAGAAAGCTTGAAGACTTGAAACAACTTGAGAAAATAATTCTTAGATTGAAAGTTGAATGAGTTTCAAAGCAAGCAGCCATGAACTCTTAAACAAATGTCGACAGAAATCAAAAGAAAACCCTAGGCTTAAACCAGATGGTTTAATCCTAATCCTAATACTAATTAAAATCGAAATTGGTCTAATTTAAAATCCTAATCCTACCCAAACTTGGTTTATTGTTTCTGGTTTAAATTAAATGAAAGCCCAATAACCAGAAACATTACAATTTAATTAAATTGAACCAACAGGCTGGTTTGTCTTGGTTATCTCCCTTGCAAACACCTCCCACGATTTTGGCTAAGTGTAGGAGACTCTTCTCTTGTGCTCTCAGCCTTGATCTAGTCATTGGTCCAATCCACACACTAGCTGGCTCTCCTGGTGTATCTCTCTGGTTCTGGTTCTGGTCCTGGTTCTCCTCATCAGCAGCCTCCTCATCAGTGTCACTCAGCTCCTCCTCAAGGTCTCTGGTCATGGCTACACCATCCCCTCCTCCTTTAAAAGGATTTGACCTCAAATCTGATTCATCTGCAAAATAAGGATCCAAGTCAGAAACATTGAAAGTAGAACTGATTGTGTACTTCCCCTCAAGATCAATCTGGTAGGCATTGTTGTTGATTCTTCTCAGCACTTTGAAAGGTCCATCTTTCCTTGGTAGCAGCTTTGATTTCCTCTCAGCAGGAAACCTCTCCTTTCTCATGTGAATCCACACAAGATCACCCGGCTCAAGTACTAGCTCCTTGCGCCCCTTGTTCTTGTGCCTCTCATACATCTTGGTCCTCTCCTCAATGTTCTTCCTGACCTGTTCATGCAAAGACAAAACAAACTCGGCCTTCTGCTTGCCATCCAGGTTAGTTTGTTCTTTTAAAGGCAAAGCAAACAAATCAAGAGGAGACAGTGGGTTAAAACCATAAACAACTTGAAAAGGTGAGAGTTTAGTAGCTGAATGCACTGCCCTATTGTATGCAAACTCTACATGAGGTAAACAATCTTCCCAAGTCCTAATGTTACTCTTAATGATGGCACGCAAGAGAGTAGACAATGTCCTATTGACTGATTCAGTCTGACCATCAGTTTGGGGATGACAAGTAGTTGAAAACAATAGCTTAGTTCCCAACTTTCCCCACAGAGTTTTCCAGAAATAGCTAAGGAACTTAGTATCCCTATCAGAAACTATAGTCCTAGGCATACCATGCAGTCTAACAACTTCTCTAAAGAATAGATCAGCTACCAAAGATGCATCATCAGTTTTATGGCAAGGTATGAAGTGAGCCATCTTAGAGAACCTATCAACAACCACAAAGATACTATCTCTTCCTTTCCTGGTTCTAGGCAGTCCTAAGACAAAGTCCATAGATATATCAATCCAGGGTGCAGTAGGGATAGGAAGAGGTGTATACAAACCTGTTGGCTGGACCTTAGACTTGGCCTGCTTGCACACAACACACCTTGAACACACACGCTCCACTTCTTTCTTCATGTTCGGCCAGTAGAAGTGATCTTGCAGTGTGGAGAGTGTTTTGGCGACTCCAAAGTGTCCCATCAGTCCTCCTGCATGAGCTTCCCTAACATACAATTCTCTCAAAGAACCATTAGGAACACACAGGCGGTTATCATAGAAAAGAAATCCTTTTACTTGATAGAACTTCCCACTAGCATGTTTCTCAGACTCTCTAAACACATCTTTAAACTCAGGATCATCAGCATAGCAAGATTTGATATGTTCAAAGCCTAAAAGTTTAGTTTCCATGGAAGATAACAGAGTATACCTTCTGGAGAGTGCATCAGCCACTACATTCTCCTTACCTTTCTTGTAGTGGATGACATAAGGAAATGTCTCAATGAACTCCACCCACCTGGCGTGCCTCTTGTTCAGCTTCTGTTGCCCCTTGAGATGTTTAAGAGACTCATGATCTGTATGGATCACAAACTCCTTAGGCCACAAGTAGTGTTGCCACACTTGTAGAGCCCTCACCAAGGCATACAGCTCCTTATCATAGGTAGGATAGTTCAAGGTGGCGCCTCCTAGCTTCTCACTGAAATAAGCTATGGGCTTCTTATCCTGCATCAACACAGCTCCAATTCCAATACCAGATGCATCACATTCAATTTCAAAAGTTTTAGAAAAATCAGGAAGTGCAAGTAAGGGAGCACTGGTTAATTTATCCTTTAGCATTTGAAATGCTTCTTCCTGGTCTGGTCCCCAAGTGAAACCTACACTCTTCTTGATTATTTCAGTTAGTGGTGCTGCAACTGTACTGAAATCTCTCACAAACCTCCTATAGAAGCCAGCAAGTCCATGAAAACTCCTGACCTCTCCAATAGACTTAGGGATCGGCCACTCCCTGATGGCTTTCACCTTCTCCTCATCAACCTGTATACCCTGTGAAGTCACAACAAAACCTAAAAAGACAAGGTTATCTGTGCCAAAGGAACACTTCTTGTAGTTAGCATACAGATTTTCTTTTCTAAGCACATCTAGAACTTGTTTCAAGTGGTTAACATGTTCTTCCATAGTCTTGCTGTAAATCAGGATATCATCAAAATACACAACTACAAATCGCCCTATCAAAGCTCTCAAGACATGATTCATTAACCTCATGAAAGTACTAGGTGCATTAGTCAATCCAAAAGGCATCACAAGCCATTCATACAATCCTAGCTTAGTTTTAAAGGCAGTTTTCCACTCATCTCCTTCTTTCATTCTAATCTGGTGGTAACCACTCTTTAAATCAATTTTAGAAAAGACACATGAACCATGTAACTCATCTAGCATATCATCTAAGCGAGGGATTGGATGTCTGTACTTAACTGTTATGTTGTTGATGGCTCTGCAATCCACACACATCCTCCAGCTTCCATCTTTCTTAGGCACCAGTAAAACAGGTACAGCACAAGGACTCATGCTCTCCCTGATATGGCCTTTCTCCAGCAGGTCATTGACTTGTTTCTGAAGCTCCTTAGTCTCCACAGGATTGGTCCTGTATGCTGGACGGTTTGGTAAGGTAGCCCCTGGCACAAAATCAATTTGGTGCTCTATGCCCCTAATAGGCGGCAGCCCCATGGGATTGTCTTCTGGAAACACATCCTTATACTCCTGCAAAAGACATTCAATCTCCTCTGGAATCTCAGGAGCAAGGTTAGTAGTAGAGCTCAACAATTCTTTATAAACTACTAGGATAAAATTTGATTGTTCAATCACAGCAGTTTTAATATCCTTAGCAGTAGCAAAGAGGTTGAGTTTACTTACCTGTTTGGTTTCTTCTAGTAGTAAGGTCTTACCAGCAGCCTTGGCGTCCTCCCTCCTCCTTTTAAGAAGCATTTGATCTTGGTGCACTTCTTGAGGTGTCATTGGCGCCAATGTCACTTGTTTCTCCTTGTGAGCAAAAGTGTATCTGTTGGTGAAGCCATCATGTAATGCTCTCTTGTCATACTGCCATGGACGACCAAGGAGGATGTGGCTAGCTTCAAGAGGTGCTACATCACAAGTGATCTCATCCTGATACTTCCCCACTGATAGTAGAACTTTCACTTGCTTGGTGATCTTTAATCCTCCCTCATCATTGATCCATTGCAACAGATATGGCTTAGGGTGTTTGATCACTTCAAGACCTAGTTTCTCCACTAGCTCATTACTTGCCACATTAGTACAGCTACCTCCATCAATGATTAAGCTGCACACTTTGTCTTGAATCAAACACCTTGTGTGGAACAAGTTTTCTCTCTGCTCATCCTCTTTGACCTTAGGCTGAACATTGAGAAGTCTCCTAGTAACCAGTAGTTCCCCTTGGACTGGATACTCCACGCCATCCTCATCAAGCTCCTGGTCGCCATCTTCATCCTCAGATATCACTTCCCCATTAGCTAAGATAGTCATCACCTTCTTGTTGGTACAATCACTAGCATAATGCCCAAAGCCATGGCACTTGAAACACTTGATGTTCCTGGTTCTGGTAGGTGTATCCACGCCCTTTCCCTTATCATCACGCTTGGTGCTAGCTGTAGAAGCTTCCTCCTTTGGCTTATCAGTTGATCTCTCATCTCTTGAGTAGGCCGGTTTTGAACTAGAGCTGTATGGAGATCTAGTAGAGCTCTTCCTCTTGTTCTGCTGCTCAATCAAAATTGCCTTGTGCAACAACTCATCCATATCTTCATACTCTTGCAGCTCCAACCTATCCTGGATCTCTCTATTAAGTCCCCCTTGGAACCTAGCCATAGTAGCTTCCACACCCTCTTCTAAGTCAGCTTTCAACATGAGTGTCTCCATCTCCTGGTGATAATCCTCTACACTCTTAGAACCTTGGGAAAGCCTCCTTAGTTTCTGGTGGAGATCTCTTCCATAGTGATTAGGAACAAATCTCTTTCTCATTACAGTTTTCATCTCAAACCAGGAAGCTATCTGAGGCTCTCCATTGCGTCTCCTGGTAGTAGCAATCTGATCCCACCAGTTAATAGCATAACCAGAAAACTCAGTGGCTGCTAATCTAACCTTCCTCTCCTCAGTGAACTGCTGGCAATTGAAAACTAGCTCAATCTTCTTCTCCCACTCCAGATAGGCATCAGGATCATTCTTACCATGGAATGGAGGAATTCTAAGCTTGAGATTGCCTAGGTTATCAGCTGGTCGCCTGCGGTTATGGTGCCTGTTGTGCTGACTAGCCTGAGACTCATCATCACTTTCATCAGCTTCATCATCCTCAGCTTGCTCACCATAGAGCCTATGACCTCCAACCTCAAACCGTGCTCCCCTTATAGGTCCAATGCGTGCTCTCCTAGCTCCAGCAACAGCTGCTGCTCTCTCCTGTCCTGCATTATCATCAACTAAAACATCATTAGCTTGTTGAGCTCTATTGAAGTTAACTTGCATTCTCCTGGTTATCTCAGCCATCATAGCCTCAAATTGGACTTGATTAAGATTGATCTGCTGGGCTGCCGGTTCTCCTCTATCCTCTCTGCCTTGTTCTTCAGCCATTGTAACCTGAAAGACAAGTTAGAAAAGAAACAAAAGAGCACAAATATAAACTCTCTCTCACTCTGTTTCAGCTGCCAAGTCTCTGCTTTCTCACAAGTTCAGTTAAGATTCAAAGCTCTACACCTAAGATCTAGAACTAAAACCCCAATGAATCAGATAGAAAGTATTAAGAGATTTAGGCACCAGCTGACTTTACCACCCTGAGCTGGATTTCTCTTCAGCTAGCTGGATTTCTCTTCAGCTTTCTTATTTTTTTTTTTTTGATTTGGATCAAAGATCTCTTTTCTTTTTTTTTTTTTTGATTACCAGGGTTGGCTCAGCTGGCTTACAACAGATAGATAGATAAGAAAAGTGTTTGATGGTATGGAATGATCTGAGTAGACAAATCGCAAACCCTAACCTTCAAGTGGCTCTGATACCACTTGGTGCAGCCTGGGTATGGCTTATGCTCCTGGATCACTTGAAGGTAATGGAAGTGGGTGTTCTAGGAGGCTACTAGCACTCTGTTGAACTATGGTCGACTCTCTACAGCTATGGTGTGGCTGCAAAGATGGATAGCTACTCAAAGACACAGGATTACCCTGTATAGTCTAAGATGGATTCACAAGGAATTCCTTCCTTTAAGTGAGATCAATGTTCCTTTAGCTGAACAGAGAAAGCTTGAAGACTTGAAACAACTTGAGAAAATAATTCTTAGATTGAAAGTTGAATGAGTTTCAAAGCAAGCAGCCATGAACTCTTAAACAAATCGACAGAAACAAAGAAAACCCTAGGCTTAAACCAGATGGTTTAATCCTAATCCTAATACTAATTAAAATCGAAATTGGTCTAATTTAAAATCCTAATCCTACCCAAACTTGGTTTATTGTTTCTGGTTTAAATTAAATGAAAGCCCAATAACCAGAAACATTACAATTTAATTAAATTGAACCAACAGGCTGGTTTGTCTTGGTTATCTCCCTTGCAAACATCTCCCACGATTTTGGCTAAGTGTAGGAGACTCTTCTCTTGTGCTCTCAGCCTTGATCTAGTCATTGGTCCAATCCACACACTAGCTGGCTCTCCTGGTGTATCTCTCTGGTTCTGGTTCTGGTCCTGGTTCTCCTCATCAGCAGCCTCCTCATCAGTGTCACTCAGCTCCTCCTC
Organism: Raphanus sativus; assembly: GCF_000801105.2. Classification (NCBI taxonomy): domain Eukaryota; kingdom Viridiplantae; phylum Streptophyta; class Magnoliopsida; order Brassicales; family Brassicaceae; genus Raphanus; species Raphanus sativus. Next base: position 118 of record NW_026619815.1, on the reverse strand, counting down.
AAGGTCTCTGGTCATGGCTACACCAGAACCACGATCTAAGAAGTTTTATTTGGAACCACTAATAAGTGGAGAATAACCAGGAAGTTGAATAAATCTCATAAGTGTTGTGAGCAACAAG
>NW_026619814.1:0-6851 GCF_000801105.2 Raphanus sativus | reverse complement strand
GTGGAGAATAACCAGGAAGTTGAATAAATCTCATAGGAGTTGTGAGTAAGAAGATTAGACAAGCTCCAAGAACAAGATCAGGAACTAAAGGTGTTGTTGCAAGCTTCAATGAAGCCATAGAAGTTCTTCTCATCAAGAGCAACATCAACTCCAAGCTAGAAAACATCACAACACGCATGGATCAACTCATTATATCCGGAAACAAAGCTAATAAAGGAGAAGCTTATGATATACAAGTGGGTCTTTTGAGAGTTTGTGAGAAGCAATCTTGAGAGCAACTTGTGTTTTATCAAGCTCCCTTCCATAGAGTTTGTGGTTACACCTCGATCCATCTTTGATTGTGTGAATCAATCAACTTCTTTTCATCAATCCATCTCTTTGTTCTTGTGGGGTTGTTTATACGAACAAATCACTTGAATCCACCATCCATCTACACGCCATCTTCCATTCATAGATCCATCAAGTTGGTTATACGACCAAGTGGTGAATCCCAACCTCCATTGGTGTCTCCTAGTCTCTATCCATCCGGATCCTTCCCTCAATTCATCATCATCATCAGATCCTTCCATCTCACCCCATCTCTCATCAACCCGGTTCTTGGATTCACTCACCTATCCTACCAGCTTGAGAAGGCCCCTCTTGGTTCCTATATCTTTTTGGTATCAGAGCTAAACGCTCCACATCAGGTTGTTTCTTTTTCTTATAGATAGATCGTTTAGTTTTATAAAAGAAAACCCCATAAAAAGTTGTTCTTTGTTTTTGTTTTGATTTCGCCATTGTTAAGTTCTTAGTGTTCTTGAAGTTTTATAAATCAAAAAGAAAAGAAAGAGTTTAAGTTTTTAGTTGTTTGATCTGTGTCTTTCCAAAGAAAATTCACAAGAAGTTGTTATTCTCGATTGATTGCTCTAAGGTTTCCTTTTATAAAGCTTTCATATCAATTCCTTTCATATCAGCTCCGGTTCCCTTTTATAGTTTTGCTTTCGAAAAGATCAAAAAAATATATATAAAAAGTTTTCATTTTCATTTAATATTCTAGTTTTCATTGCATATTCTCATTTAAAAAAAAAAGGATTTCATATCATATTGTCTTGCAAACTTTCCTTAATTAGATCATATTTATAGTTGGTCCATATTGCATTGTTTCTTGACTTTGCCGAGTATCTTTTGAATCATTTGCAATATCATTGTATTCTTTGCACTTGTGCTATTTGATAATTGTTTCTTTGATATCTTTCACTTGATCTTGAAGCTCTTTTCAGGATAAGGAATGGGAGACAATAGTTCCTCATCAGCTGATACCGCGGCTACTATGGCTCAGCTCTTAGCTGCTATGCAATCCATCAGTGAGAGGATGACTCGCCTAGAGCAAGGACAACAAGCTCAGGCCAACAATCAGGCGCAAGGGCAAAACAGCAATCCTCAAGGTCAACAACAACAACAACAAGATAACCAACAAGTGGAGAGTGAGGATGATAGTGACATGCCGAGCCTAGAAGAAGATGAACAAAGGCCTCCACCAAGGAGAAATGCTAGAAATAGAGGAAGGAACCGAGGCAGGTATACTGATCAAGAGGATGATAAACCATGGCAAGGAGGCAAAGACTTGAAGCTTACGCCACCTACATTTGCTGGAAAGGTTAATCCTGATGCATATTTTGATTGTGAGACAAGGATGGAGCAAATCTTTGACTACTACAACTACACTGAGATGAGGAATATCTTGGCTACTGCTCAACTCACGGACAATGCTTTGTCTTGGTGGGATAGAGAGACTTCGGAAAGAAGAAGGCTTAGGAGTGATCACCTTGTTCATTGGGATGACATGAGAGCCTTACTAAGGAAGAGATATGTGCCCAACTACTACTACCGAGATTTACAAAAGAGGTTTAGAAAACTTAGTCAAGGTACCAAGTCAGTTGAGGAGTACTATGAGGAGTTTGAAGCACTTAGGAACCGCTTGGAAGTACAAGAGTCTGAGGAGACCTTGATGCCACAATTCCTAGATGGCCTTCAAGATCGGATCACAAGGAAAGTGGAGAGACAGAACTATGAACACTTCCATGATTTGTTGCACTATGCAATTCAAGCTGAGCAGCATATCAAGCGCAAGACCGCAGCCACTAGTAGAGGCAAGAGTACTTTGACTACACCAGCACCAAGAAGCAATGACAAAGGCAAGTCCATTGAAGTAGAGAGCCGGTTCAAGAAGAGTACCACTACTGATGCATGTAACGGCAACAAGGTTGATCAAAGCAAGCCTAGCGCACCTAGAAATCGAGACATCACTTGCTACAAGTGCCAAGGAAAGGGACACTATGCACGTGACTGTCCCAACCAAAGAGTCATGATCCTTAGAGAAGATGGAGGATATGAAACTCAAGAAGAAGAAGCAGAAGCGGATGCTACTGATGAAGAGATCACTGATTATCCAGATAAGGGAGAGATACTTGTAACAAGAAGAACACTTAGTGCCATGCCTGAACCAGAAACCATTCAAAGAGAGAACATCTTTCATACAAGATGCACCATTGAATCTAAGGTATATAGTTTAATCATTGATGGCGGTTCATGTACTAATGTTGCTAGCAAGTATTTGGTTGATAAGCTAGGCCTCAAGACTACTAAGCACCCAAGACCCTATAGATTGAAGTGGCTAAATGATGAAACCGAAATTAAAGATTGGTGAACAAGTGGAGATCACTTTCAGCATCAGCCGGTATGTTGATAAGGTAAGTTGTGATGTAGTTCCTATGCAAGCTGGTCATCTCTTGCTAGGTAGACCTTGGCAATTTGACAAGGAGGCAATCCACAATGGACGCACCAACTACTATAGTTTCACCCACACCAGCCGCAAGCACAACCTAGCTCCTTTAACTCCACAACAAGTTTTTGACTTGCAAAAGGAGATGACTAAAGGAAACAAGGTAAGTAAGACTAATCTCTATATTAGTCCATCTCAAGTTCTAAAGTCATTAGAACATAAAACAAATGTGCTACTAATGATCTTTAAGGAAGGTGTTTTTACAGATTATAAGGAACAAGAACTCCCACCAGAAGTTGTGCTACTACTTGAGAAGTTCCCTGATCTCTTTCCAGAAGATATTCCTGCTGGTTTACCACCAATAAGAGGGATAGAACTCCAGATTGATCTAGTACCAGGAGCTCCATTGCCGAAAAGACCAGCTTATAGAGTCAATCCGGAAGAAGCCAAAGAATTGGAGAGACAAGTACAAGACTTGATGGACAAGGGATACATAAGAGAGAGTCTTAGTCCTTGTGCAGTTCCAGTTCTTCTCGTGCCAAAGAAAGATGGAACTTGGAGGATGTGTGTTGATTGCTGAGCCATAAACAACATCACCATCAAGTATAGACATCCAATCCCACGGCTAGATGACATGCTAGATGAGTTCAGTGGTGCCACTATCTTTTCAAAGATAGATTTGAAGAGTGGTTTTCACCAGGTAAGAATGAAAGAGGGAGATGAGTGGAAAACTGCTTTCAAGACCAAGAGAGGTCTTTATGAATGGCTAGTCATGCCATTTGGTCTCACCAATGCTCCAAGCACTTTCATGCGCCTCATGAACCATGTTCTAAGGGAATACATCTGTAAGTTTGTAGTTGTATACTTTGATGATATCTTAGTCTATAGCAACAACTTAGAAGATCATCTTATTCATCTTGAGAAGGTTTTAGAAACCTTGCGCCAAGAGCATCTTTATGCTAACCTTAAGAAATGTACTTTTTGCACTGATCAACTAGTTTTCCTAGGCTTTGTTGTTAGTTCACAGGGTCTAAAGGTGGATGAAGAGAAGATAAAGGCAATACAAGAGTGGCCCACGCCAACTACAATAGGCCATGTGAGGAGTTTTCATGGTTTAGCAAGCTTCTATAGAAGATTTGTCAAAGACTTCAGCACCATAGCAGCCCCATTAACTTCAGTAATCAAGAAAGATGTGGCTTTCAAATGGGGAAGTGAACAGTATGAAGTTTTAAAAAGCTTAAAGATAGTTTAACTAATGCTCATGTTTTGGTTTTACCTGATTTTAACAAGACTTTTGAGATTGAATGGGATGCTTCAGGAACAGGTATTGGAGCGTGTTAACTCAAGGAGGAAAACCAGTAGCATTCTTCAGTGAGAAGTTACATGGAGCTACACTCAACTACCCCACTTATGATAAAGATTATATGCTCTAGTAAGATCATTGGAGACTTGGCAGCACTATCTACTCTCTAAGGAGTTTGTGATCCACACTGATCACGAGACACTCAAGTACCTAAGAGGCCAAACAACTTTGAAGAAGAGGCACACAAGGTGGCTAGAGTTTGTGGAATCTTTTCTTTATGTTATCAAGTACAAGAAAGGAAAGGAGAACATTGTAGCTGATGCATTGTCAAGGAGGCATGCGCTTATATCTTTGATGGAAGCCAAGGTGATGGGTTTTGAACACATCAAGGAACAATACCAAGAAGATCCAGATTTTGGAGACATCTACAAGCAAAGCAAGCAAGGCGCATTTGGATCTTTTTACCAACATGATGAGTTTCTATTTAAGGACAAGAGGTTGTGTATCCCACAAGGTTCCATGCGAGACTTGATCTTGAGAGAAGCACATGGTGGTGGACTTATGGGACACTTTGGACGTGACAAAACCTTGAGTATAGTGGCAGAGCACTTCTATTGGCCACACTTGAGAAGAGATGTTGAGAAGCTTTGCGCAAGATGCATTGTTTGTCTCAAAGCTAAATCCAGGTTACATCCTCATGGTCTTTACATTCCTTTACCTATTCCTGACCTACCTTGGGTAGATATTTCCATGGATTTTGTTTTAGGATTGCCAAAGATCAGGAAAAAGGACTCCATCTTTGTTATGGTGGACAGGTTTTCTAAGATGGCTCACTTTATTCCTTGCAATAAGACTAATGATGCTACTCAAACTGCTGATTTCTTTAAAGAAGTAATTAAGCTTCATGGTATTCCTAGGACTATTGTTTCTGACAGGGACACAAAGTTCTTAAGCCATTTTTGGAGGACCATTTGGAGGAAGTTAGGTACCAAGCTACTATTCTCTACTACTTGCCATCCCCAAACTGATGGGCAAACTGAGGTTGTTAACCGCACACTATCAACTCTCTTGAGAGCCACGGGTTGGTAAGAATTTAAGAAATTGGCTTGTTTACCTTTCATTGAGTTTGCTTATAATAGAGTTCCACACTCAGCTACTAAGCTTTCACCTTTTGAGATTGTGTATGGTTTTAAGCCAGCTACACCTTTGGATCTCTCTCCTATCCTGCCACAAAAGGATCAAATGGTAAGTACTGATGGTGAAACTAAGGCCGAGCTCATGAAGAAGATCCACCAGAAGGTTAAGGAGAATCTAGAGAAGCAAAATGAGAGGAACAAGAAGCAAGGTGACAAGGGAAGAAAAGAGGTTTCATTTGAACCAGGAGATTGGGTTTGGTGACACATGAGGTCCGAGAGATTTCCAAAGCAAAGAAAGTCCAAGCTTTCACCAAGAGGAGATGGCCCATTCAAAGTCTTGAAGAAGATCAATGACAATGCTTACCAATTGGAGCTGCCGGTTGAGTTTAATGTTTCTTCTACTTTCAATGTGTCAGATTTATCTTACTTTCATGCCGATGAAACTGTTCGAGGTCAGAACCTTCTCAAGAGGGAGAGAATGATGAGGACATAGAACCAGATATAGACATTCCAACACTTAGACAAGCTCCAACAACAAGATCAGGAACTAAAGGTGTTGTTGCAAGCTTCAATGAAGCCATAGAAGTTCTTCTCATAAAGAGCAACATCAACTCCAAGCTAGAAAACATCACAACACGCATGGATCAACTCATTATATCCGGAAACAAAGCTAATAAAGGAAAAGCTTATGATATACAAGTTGGTCCAAGAGATGATGGTATTATATGGTCCATTCTTCCTTACAAGGGAATGGTTTCCTTATTTACCATCTCACCTAAGTGATACGGGGAACATTGAGAAGAGAAGAGCAAGCTTTCATACGACATCACTTTGCAAGATCAAAGAAGGCTCCTCTCCAACGGCTACTTTCTCTTCAAACCTCATCCGCATCAAGGTAAGTAAGGTAAGTCCATTTACATTATATCATTTGGTTTATCTTGCAGGTTCTAAGTCTTTTATTTATTTTATTTTGATTTGAGTCAAGGCATTGTTTAGCCTATTGCTTTCTTTAGGTCCTAAGATTGAGTCATGAAATAAATTTGCTTCAAAGACCCCTAGAAGGGCATAGATGCTCTGCATTGGCGATTATATAAGCCCCTATAAGCAGCCTTGTATCATTCAACCTTTATGAAATATATGAGTCAGTTTGCCCCCTAGCAAATACCTAAGTCTTTTGAGAGTTTGTGAGAAGCAATCTTGAGAGCAACTTGTGTTTTATCAAGCTCCCTTCCATAGAGTTTGTGGTTACACCTCGATCCATCTTTGATTGTGTGAATCAATCAACTTCATTTCATCAATCCATCTCTTTGTTCTTGTGGGGTTGTTTATACGAATAAATCACTTGAATCCACCATCCATCTACACGCCATCTTCCATTCATAGATCCATCAAGTTGGTTATACGACCAAGTGGTGAATCCCATCCTCCATTGGTGTCTCCTAGTCTCTCTATCCATCCAGATCCTTCCCTCCATTCATCATCATCATCAGATCCTTCCATCTCAACCCATCTCTCATCAACCCGGTTCTTGGATTCACTCACATGTCCTCCCAGCTTGAGAAGGCCCCTCTTGGTGCCTATATCATGATTCAAGATTAGCCTGTTCGGACATATGGCAATATCTTCATGATTCTTATCAAACCAGGATGAA
>NW_026619813.1:0-6855 GCF_000801105.2 Raphanus sativus | reverse complement strand
CTATTACCAAACAAAACTTTAAAGTACTTCTACTTTAATAAGATAGATTATTAATAAATATTGAAAAATATTTAATGTTAACAAAAAATCTATAAAGAAATTTATTTTGGTTAAGATTCATTCTATTATTTAAATAAGGAAAAGACATTAAATACTTAAATCTATCATTTAAAAAAGGAAAAGACAAAATTCTCTACTATCTTTGTTACCAAACAAAATTTAATTTTTTTAAAGACTCATATCCCTATTACCAAACAAAACTTTAAAGTACTTCTACTTTAATAAGATAGATATCTTTTGTTTCTTACAGGGTAGCTTTCAATCATCTTCTGATTCGTGAGATCAGCTATTTTAGGAACTTTATCTCAATCGAAGAGAAAAGAATGGTCCTAACATTATTGAAATCAAAAGGAGTTCCCTTTCCCAGTAAAATCTCGTATGTAGGAATTGTGTTGATCCACATGGGTATGCACACCCCAAATCTGGATTCTGTGATGACAGAATGCTTCTTGAGTTGTCCCACAAAGTTCCAGTATGTTTGCTTAGCTAAGCTAATCAGAGTGTCTTTGTCCTCCGTAGCTTCTTCCTGTCAAGTATTATGGTCGTTGCTGACGGGATAGTGAATGTCATACATGGGAGACACTGGACCGAGACAACCTGTCAAAGGTAACCACAGATGAAACGTAAGACACGAAAAAAGATTTTACCAAAAGTTTAATCAATATATACACAGAGATGTAGGAACATCCCCTTCTAAATTGGAGAGATGAAATGTTTTCACCGCTTTTTGTATGCTTTGCGATTTCCCATATCTTCTTATTGATACTTTCGTTATCACCTGCAGATAGAGTAACATTTATGTTTTACACAAATCTGATTAGCATTGCAAAATGCTATACAATCATACAGAAAAAGAGAGAATCTTTACATACCTTGGAGGCTGTGTGAAATCTTTTATTGTACCACTTTTGCCTAGGATAAAACTCCATTCAGCAATGTTAGATGATCAGTGAGAACCCAAGCATACACCTTTCTTCTGTGAACCACCTTTTGAAAAAGACATAAATAAAACAGAACAGGTGGTTATGGTTGATGATAATCAGACCCAATCAAAACTTGTAAACTTGTTACAATCCCAATCTAAACAGAGAACACACACAGAATCAAGAAAACATTAAGAAACAAACATCGAGTCAAAAACCTGCAATTCTTCTTAGATCAGAGACTTTTGACGCATTGATGAAGATTCTTCCTTCTCTTTGATCTCAAGTGAGGCTCCTCCTCCGATACTTGCTTCATCCCGGAAACAGAGATCTGGGAAGCGGCAATCGTTCATGTATGAGTGTCTTTGATTTTTGAGTAGAGAGGAGCGATGAATCTGTGGAAACCACAAAGACGAAGATGCCTATTTATAGGTTCAAAATCGCGACGAAACTGAAGAGGACGGATGTTGTGAAGTAAAGAGACGTAGTGGAGATGTGGGGGTCGACTTAACTGAGATTGAAAGGAAGGTTTAATACGGAAACGAATGCGTTACAGAGGTGGGGGTCTGAGTTTCGAGGAGACGAAGAGCCGAGGAGAAGAAGAAGAGCGAAGGTTGCAGCCGGGACCAACCATAAACGCATAGTCAGGTATTAGATGGGCCACAAACAATACATGCAATAAGCCCAAAAACGCAAGCCCAGACGGAGCACAATAAAAACGCACCGTTTCATTTAACATGACACGTGTCAAACGCTCGGAGCTCGAATTGTTGAGCTGTCATCTGATGTGGACACCCCAGGAGGGATTAAAACCCTCTTTTATATATAAAGAAGATATATTTGTATTTCTCGTTCTTATACCGAAAATCTGTATGTACGTTTAAACGTCATTTCTATTTACTTTTTTTTTTGTCGAAAATTGTCTTATAAAAATAAAATTAAAAAAATGGGGGAAATAAAGGAGAAAATAAATCAGATCAGGAGCTGAACATTGATCGATCATCCATCCCGGTTTATTGTAGAAATCTCAACCTTGATGCTCCTTTCCTCCACATTCTCTGGTTCCTAGCGTCGGAAAGATTCTCTCGCCGGACTCTCATCTCCGGAGGGCTGATATCTCTGTTTCGTTTGCTGCCAGGAACACAAAGAAGGTCGAAGCTCAGTCTCTGTGAATCTGAGCGTGAACGAGAGAGATATAAATTCCCTCCTTTCGGAATGAAATCTCACCAATTGGTTCTGTGATCTACGCGATTCGCGTCCTCTTCTCTCCGGATCTGAGCTTTGTCTTGAGTAATCGATTGGTGGATAGAGGAAACTTGGAATCGTTTTTTTTCTTCCTGCTTCAAGTCACGTGTAAGTCTTCTTTAGAAACCCTAATTTCTAGGCAGCTCTGCATTGTGGATTGCGAGCCTTATGATTGTTTTAACTTGATCTCAGGGTTTCTGTGGGTGAATAGTTGTATCTGTTTTTAAGGAACGCTCAGCCATTTGAAGAGCGATGTTATCATCAAGGTTTTCGTTTTTGGGGATCGGCACTAGTTCCAACGAAGTCGATGAGTCTTTTGGTGTTTCTGGAACAAAGGTTAAGCCAACTCTGAGTGTGCAGACGGATAAAGATGTGTACAGGCCTGGAGATTTCATATTTGTAACGATTGAGGTTGGTTATTCTCCTCCTGTAACGGATCATGGGAATAGCCCCTCGGTTTTGGTTGACAAGCTTAGTTTTGAGGTTAAGGGAGTTGAGAAACTTGACGTTCAGTGGTTTTCTACTCTAAAGCAATCGCCAGGAAGCAAAGGACGTAGAGGTACTGAATGATTTAAAAAAAAAAAAAAACTGAAAGTGTTATTATATGTTATATCAGTTTGTGGATATTTTCTACATTGTTGATGGTTTTGAGTATCTGGGTGTTGTCTGTGTACTCTTACATACACACACCCGCGCATATTTACACTCTGGAAAGTACTTGTATCTATTTAACTTATGTGGTCTACCCTGTAAGGATAACTATGGAGTATAGTGAAATAGTTAAGCAAAAATGAGAAGTATATATCCAAGGGAAACGGACATCAAATTAAGCATATGAATTATGTGATTTTTCTTTGTCTTTGTGTTTCCTTAACATCCTAGACTTTCAGCCTTCATGATTTTGTTTTCTCTAGAGACATTGCATATTGCATTCAAGAAATGATGTTCGTTGCACCTGTATAGCATTTATGAAACTTATTTTCCTCCAGAATTATATACTGTGCAGTACTTGCATGACTTGCATCATTTTTATTATAAGAAATCAAGTACTTCGTTGTGAAGAATTTTTCTTGATCCTCACAAGTTTGAGGGAACAAAATGTTACTAGGCTCTGTGCCTCGTAGGTGTACCTTTGTAGTGATGTGCTAACCGTGCAATTATTTTGGAGATTTTCAGGTGAACACATCTTCCTAGACAGTTCAACACCATCCTTGATCTCTAATCAACTCCTATCTCCTGGTGCTAAGATGACATGTAATGCTTTCCTACTTCCTTTCTGTAATAATATATGAATAATAACATAGAGTCATAGACAATGCTGGATGTTGATGGCTAGGTTCACAATGTCAATCTTTGACCTCACAGCCATCTTTGTTTGTAATTCCATGTTCAGTAATGGTTAGAGCTGCACTACCACAGATTATACCACCTTCATATAAGGGTGCTACTTTACGTTACCACTACTATATCAAGAGCACTCTAAGCGGAAGATTGATGGCATTGGAAAACAGTCAATTTTACAAAGACTCGACAAAAGACTTCATCGAAGTGGTTAGTTTACTTGACTCTCCGTGTTCTCTTAGGTGCTATAGGAAAAATACATTGTTCTTTGTTAGAAAACTAAACTGGGGTAGACCCAAACATTTGTAGCTTTCTTGTGAAGATTTGATTTTGTAGAAGAGAGTTTGAGATTGGAATTAGTATAGTGCTAAGCTAGGCGTCCTTTGGTTTCTAGCCTGCTTGATTCCTAATTGACAAGACTATCAAACGACTGTGTATGAGTAATTCAACATTCTTAAGTTATCTACTCGTTGTTTCTATGTGACCATGGAATGGCGATGCCACAGGGTTTCTGTTCAAAGTAGGAGGTCGAAGCATGAGGTATAAAGCATATGTTAGTGTAGATGTTCTTGGAATAAAAAATCGATGTCACATGAGGTATAAAACATAGGTTAGTGTATAAGTAGGGTTTCTGCTTGATGCCGATTTGTCACTGGTGTGAGTTTAGTAGTTCGGTCAACGAATTGAAATATCCTTTTAATCAAGTAGGATTGTCGCTTTTCTTGATTTGGCATCTTAATAAAATTTTGTCCCAAAAATTGGATGCCATGTTTCTGGAGTGGGTGTACGAGTGATTATATGTCTCAATGAAATTCAATTTACATGCCGTTATACGTCATGATGCTTGATAGAATAAGTGGATGCGTTGGTGTCAGGATTCTTGTTTTTCTGAATATAATTATTTCCCCTTTTTGTAATTAGACTTCTCTGATCGAATTTGGCATAATATTGACCCGTGGTCCTGTTTGATGTCTGTCAACAGGAGACTCGAGTCCCAATTCAAGTATGGGCAATTCAGAAGAACAACGGATTGCTTTTAGAGGAAAGTCACACCGATGGTAAGCTTTGTTCTCGAGCTTCTGATTGGGAATTTTAGTTTAGGCTTCAAACATGTTTATTCATAAGACAACAAATTACAGAATGTAGCAATCTTTTCCCTTATGTTTTGGACGGCATTACCTGTGCAACCTGATGAGACCCTTACGTTTTCTTTCAGGGATTGTTCCAACCAGTACCATCCAGACAGAAATATACTGGAAAGGGATGGATGGAGATTCAGAATGGGTATGACATGTTCACAGCTTTACAATATTACTGTTTATCTTCTCTACTACTCCTTACACAGCTTTTTGTATACCTATTGGTATCATTTGTATGCGGGTTAACATAACAACACTTAACGAAATGCATTTAATGCAGACTAGAGCAAACGATGCATATGATAATGGCGAGGATGGGTATGACAGTTCACGCGACGAGATCTCCTCTGTTTCATCCTATCCCAACAAAGGAAATCTAAACAGAGCTTTTGGTAGTTCAGTGTCCTTGAATTCTGGACCAAGATTATCTATGAATGCCACGTCATATATTGAAGGTGTTGGATCATCTCCAAAAGAAATGGTCTCTCAGTTATCAGCTGCTGTGGTGTCTTACGACTCTGGACCTGGTAAGTGTTAATGTGCATGTAATTGCCTGAAACCGCAATTATTTTTGTTGGGTCACTGAGAATGTCACCACTTCATGTAACCCCTCTGTTGTGCCCCGAAGAAGTAGTGAAAGGCTTACTTCACTAACACAAGTGTTTCTGTCTTCAGTAGAAGGCTGATTTCAAACAATACTAAAAATATTTTTAGCTCTGTGTAATGGTGAGAAAGGAGAGGATTACTAAAGAATGCTTCCATCTTTTTCCTACTAGATGGCTTATCTCCTGGTAAATCATCAAATTCCGGGATTCCAAGCCAACAGCCCAAGCAGACAAATGGCCCAGGAGCATCAAACTCACCTGAAGCTGGAGCTGGAGAACCAATTCCATGTGAGCTATCTACTCTCTCAACCTTGTCGAAGTTTGAATATTGTAGTCTTCGTTTGTCTGTTGATTCTGCAAATAGCAACTTATCTTGTGCAATCATTTTCTTGCAGCAGAAAGATTCACACGAGGAAGATCTTACAACATCAGAATGGATGACCAAGTTCTTCTTAGATTTTCCCCAAAGAATGCAGACTCTACTTATTACTTCAGCGATAACGTAATGGGCAGTTCCATGTCATTTCACATTCTTTCATATCATTTCCTGCTTTACTTACTTCCAGTGGTAAAAATTGTTTGTAGATTGGTGGAACACTTACTTTCTTCCATGAAGGAGCTAGAAGATGTCTTGAGGTAAAAAGTCCATAAAATATTACATAGTTTCTGGTGCATAATTCAGAAGTTGAGGCTATATGTTGATTTTTGATTGTCGATAACCGAATTCAGGTCTCGGTTACACTAGAAACTTCAGAGACAATAAACAGGAAATTTGTTCATCCGTCGAGGAGAAGTTCTCCAACGCATACTAAGGTACAAAATACAGCAGAGTTTATCTCTGCAAAGGAGATCTTTGTTACTACATTGCATAATGTTGTCTTCTCTAAACAGGTTCAAAGCGATCACCATGAAGTGGTGGCAGACCTTATTCAGACCAGCTTTCTTTTCTCGATTCCCACGGATGGTCCAATGTCGTTTACTACACCCCGTGTTTCTGTGCAATGGATTCTTCGGTTTGAGTTCCTAATCACCCCAAAGGATGTGGACTTGAGCAGGTATTAATCCTGCAAAAGGCTTCATTCTCTGTCCGAGTTTGTCAAGTTTTATTGAAGTCAGTTTCTTTTTGGTTGTGTTTGAATACCACAGGTATGAACATCCGTTGTTAGTCCCGGAAAAAGAAAAAAGCGAATGGGTTCTTCCGATAACGGTACATGCACCACCACCCCGAACATCATCATCACCTGCTCAAAACCGAGGCGATAAGCTATTTGGTTTGGAGCCTTCTTGGATTCGCAGCTAAACCACCTCCTGCAATATAATTTTCTTTTATTTCTCTTTTGGAATATTTACCACAACTTTTTTTTTTTTCATTTATATTTGTAATTCTAGTTTATAAATAAAAAACCATCATCTTCTGGTTTGAGAGCGAGGTTATGAACACAACTGCATAAATTACAAGATTTCTTTAATTTCAGGCAGAATCTGAATTAAGTGTTTTTTCTTTCTTCTTTTCTTCTAAAATGAATAACATAGGTGTTAAAA
>NW_026619812.1:0-6855 GCF_000801105.2 Raphanus sativus | reverse complement strand
ATTGGATGGACGGACATAACCGAACCGTACCGGACAGTACCGGGCGGACGTACCGGACAGACAATACCGAACCGGACCAGACGCATGAGGAAGAAAGGAAGACTTAGACTTTACCATATTTATGTATTAGCATATTTGTATTAGGATATTACTATATCCATGTATTTCCTATTTCCTATTGGAAATATGATCTTTCCATTTATCTCTTCCTTGTAACATGTATATATATAGATGCCTATTGGCACATCAATAAGAAGAAATACAAGTTTTACAACACGTTATCAGCACGAGAGCTCTGAGAAAACCCTGAGTGAATTTTGAAACCCTTTTTCCCAGCAACCACCATAAACCCTAGAAATCAGACGAAACTTCAAAACACCGTATCTCCTCAACCCGACGGATCCAGACGACGAGCCACCTATCAAATTCAAGATCTCGACGAGACGAATCCAACGCCGTCGACCTCATCGCAATCTGATATCGGACGCGTTCTCACGAGCTATTACAAGAAGCGCCGTCAACTTGATTCAAAACCCTAATTCGGAGGCAACTTCAAATCGACGTATCTCTCAAACCATACGGAGTTAGCCGACGTTCCATATATCCAATTGTAGCTCTCGACGAGAAGAATCCAGCGCCGCAAACCTCGTCTCAATCCGAGTTCAGACGCGTTCTCCACCTCCGTTTCAATCCGCGTTGACAATTTCCTTTTTACTAAAGGAAACCCTAGCTGTCTTTCCATCCTCATCCGACCAGCACCCATACTGACCATCCGACGAATTGATCAGCACCCGATAAGCCACCAGACCGACAGCTCATCCAACAGCCGGTAGAGGTTCCGGACGATCCGATCAGCCCGTTCCTTGCTCGCGATAGACGATCAAGTCGTTCGCGGTTTTCTCTCTTCTCTTTAGATGGTCCAGTTTCAGATTTTCTCCAATATAAAGGTAAATAAAATCTGACACACCCTTTGGAACCATATCAAAACGAATTTGGTTGTTTGCTAAAGGATTGAACATTAAAATTTGATGAACCTAAAAACCTAGGACAATTGAATCCCTAAATAAATTTGAGGAATTAGGATTTGGTTTAGTTCTCCCGTTAAGTTGCTAGATCAAACGGTCATTAGGTTGTTAGAAGCACAAATATTCCTTATTCAATAAGAGATTGATTAAATCAATTAAAACCAAAACACTAAGTGTTCTTGGATCTCGAAAACCTTATGATCTGAATGATCAATCGGAGCCAATAGAAATCGATCACCCCTTAAACCCATCTTGGTCGATTTCACAAACTATAAATTCTATAAACTGAAATCTGAATTATTTTATTGATTGCTTGATTGATTGATTTGTTGAAATTTCCTTTCTGCTAAAATGGAAAATTTCCTTTTCTGAAAAAATAGAAAGTTTCTTTTTATAAAAATTTCCTTTTCTGAAAAGTTTTCAGCTTATGTTAAATTGCATATTCCATACTGAATTTGAAATAGGAATATTGCTAGAATGCTCACCATTGATCATTGATTGCTTAAACTGAATTTGGAATCACATAGAAACAATATATTAGGATCTCATCCGAATTTTGTTGATTGAATTATCTGAACAAATTGTTTGAGGTTTATTGTTTCATTTTATCACTTAGAATCATTGATTGCTAGGTTGATAAAAATCGATTGCATTAAGGAATAATCATTCAATCGGAACCGTGTGGTTCACTTGCATACATAATGATGTTTAGGTTGTTAGTATGATTGTTCATCTAGGTTGCTAGACTGTCTGATTCATTAGGTTGATAGATTTACATTAAATCCGACCTGAACACTTAGAATCATCCTGCTAGGATAGATTAAATGAATCCAGACTGTTCATTTACTGTGGTCGTGTGACCTAAGGGTCGTAAGACCTGATGCATTATAACCCTGAACATATAGTTTATATTTCATATATCACTTGTCTGAAATTTTTTCTAGTTAGGTCCGCAGGAACCTAGATCACATAAGAACACTTGAAAATTTCTGAGGTTGATATATGATTGCTTAAAGGGATATTTCATGTTGATTGATTAATACTTGTTAGAAATTTTTGTTTTGGTTGGTGTGAACCATTGATATATTGAGTGATAAAATTTCTAAAAGTATTTTCATGTTTGATTGATTATTTGAATGCATGAATTCTAAAAATTGATTGATATGATTCAGATGTCAACCTTGGATTATGATACCCTAAAAATTTCTGGAGAAAATTATCTAGGATGGGCAATGAATATCTCATATATACTATGGACAGAGGGTCTTGGGAAATATATCATCAAGGATGATCATGGAACCAAAAGAACGAAATGGCATTAACAGTAATGAGCCATCATCTCATTGAGGAACTGAGAAATCAGTACCGAGATATAGAGAGCCCCCGATGCCTCTGGACAGAATTAATGTCCAGATACACTAAGGTGTTATTACCAAAGATAAGGCATGAGTGGATGAGCCTCAGATTCCGGGACTATGGGTCTGTGGAAGAATATAATTATACCCTGTCCGAAATAGCTCATAACCTGATATTATGTGGTGAAAAGTTAACAGATGAGGAATTACTTGAAAAGACATTCTCTACAGCAGATCCAAGAGATCTATTTTTACATCATAGAGAGAAATTTTTCACCACATACAATGATCTGTTCTCATACTTATTACAAAGAGAGTGGATGAATCAAATAAAGAATGAGATGAGTGGTTATGAAGCAGATTGTGATGAAAGAGATAATAAATCCGAGGAAGCCACATCCAAAGTGACAGTTGGAGTGGCCGGCTTGACCACAGGCTAAAAGGCCATTTGACATCCTGAAATTTTGCTTTGTTTGTTTGATTTACTTTAAATCTTATTATGTTATATGATTTAGTGTTTTTATGAAAACTTTATTGGAATTTTATTTATTGAATGATTTTTATTTATCTTAGAATTACAAAGCATAAAAATATCCACGAAAAATAAAAATAAAATTCTCCCAATAAATCTTGTTCTAGAAGGATAGTTAGACCACAGCCAAGGCATTGCCTGAAGGGCATTATATACACCCAATTTCGTGGCCCATTGAGTACTAACAAAAATGGTTTCCATATAGAAACAATGGGCAAAAGAGAACAAAATGTTCCTACAGATTTTGAAAGAAAAATCGCCTAAGGCCTTATAAGAAAGTGGTCAAGACTATACCTATATACTCTACTGATTAATACTATGCTAAGATCAGTATGATGAGAGGCAAAAGAGCCATGGTAACCAGTTGGTTAAACATACGAAATTACACTTAATGGCATGACCGGACTAGCCATCCGGATCGATCCAAACTTGATGCAAATAATTGAAAAGCACAAAAGACTTATCCCATAGAATCTCACGTTGTGAAACATGTACACAAGGGAAGCTCATGAGGCTTAACTGTCCCAAGTATCATGAAATGGCATAATGGTTTATAGCATGTTCATGAGGGGGAGAATACACACCCGTGTGGTACATGACCATACTATAAAAACATGAACATGATCCGTGGGACATAGTCTATGACCATGGTAAATTAATACAAAGACAAGCCACGTCCATCATGATAAACCATCCGGTCGAGACCGGGATGGATGGACAGGACGTGGACGCGGTCAACAAAGTTCATACGATCGTACCACGGACGATGAAACAGACCGGGTCGAGAACAGAACCATGGACAATCATTTGGCCGATTTCCTATAATACAAAGGCCACGACCTAATGCTTGGGAACACACTGATATACATGTGTAAAGACAATATGCATCAGGCCATATAAGTGAGCATAGATATTCCCATCTCAGATTGAATACGGGTCACGACCAGACATATGAATCTTAAAGAGATTTAACCACCACATTCATATGTGCTTTCTAAGATAGAAACTGAGATAAGAATTGGGAATATATGTTGGATAGAAGTATGACTTTCTCCCACGAATTTATATGAAACCTTGAGCCAAATATGGGTGATAAGATTAAATGGCCAGGTTCACGGATTGCATGAGTAATCCGACTGTCCAACATCAAAAGTGAGAAAGCTATAAGCTGGATAAAGAGTAAGAGATTGGTATTAACCATCATTGTCTTGGCAAGATCCTCGGACTATAAATATAATCTAAGACGTCCAAAGAATGTGATCAAATAATGCAAAAGCTAGCAGAACTAGATGCCAGACACATTGCCCCGAAAGGAAAGAAAAGAATGACTAAATGTCATACCAGCTTATGCACCACGAAATTTGATGTCCTAAGAGACACAATCAAGTTGCTACATAGTCTATACAAGATAGACCAAAGTGTTCCATAAGATAAAGGAACCTCGGATAGAAAGAAATGAAAAGGTGCACAGAATGATATAAATCCGAGTTCAAAAGGGAACCAGTCCGGACATGGAGATAAGGCTGGCCAGCTAACCATCTAAGGTACCAGACCATGTAGTTTGGGACGCCAAACTGCAAGGAAATAAAGGTCCTAGATAATGAAATCTCAAATCGATTTGGACATGTCTGGAACACAATGGAACCATAAATAAGAGTGTTAACACCACTGATGTATTTACATATAAGAGAACTCATAAAAGAAAGTAGCACTTGAGTATAAGATATAATGCGAGGATCATAAACCCACGAGAGTACTCACAAAGAATAAAATGGACGTGGGGTTTAAAGTAAAGAAAGATGGACGTATTGGCCATAAAACGCCATCAAGTGATAAAACCAGTGAATGGGTCATGTGAGGAAAGTAAACCGTGAGATAAGGACATGGTCACGTGGTCTAAGACGTGCATGTGCCTATTTACAGCATTTGAGCATAGCTGATTACACAAGGTTACTCACAGAGACCGAAAAACAGTTTATAAGGAGATATACTCCTATGTGGTGGATGCTACTACTCAGATTTGAAATTGACAAAGGTCTGGTCATAAGTAAGAGATAAAAACGTAGTAAGCAAGCATATGGATCACTGGATCAAATATTATAAAGGTACCACAAAGATGAGAAAAGAAATTCTCAATGAACAGCATTGTTCCTAAGCTGTTCATGGACTGAATCATTAAGCAGCTGTATAAGTAAAGGATCTGTCTAAGAACAATCCAATTCAGTCCATACATACTTATAAGAAGTACAAAATCCCTTGTGTTTGGAACCAGCCTAAAGAGAGGTTGATACAGTTTATTTCTAGATCTCAAAAGATCAGCTATCATGTAGCAGTCCATAAGCACGCCTAGCAAAGGTCCATACGAACTAAGGACATGGGACTGCATATACAGATATAGCCGTATGAGAGAAGTACCAATCACCATGTGATTGGTCGTGGTCTATGACCCAATGGTCTACGGCAAAGGCTTGATAGCAACACACCAACAACATCTTAGACATCCATCAAAGGTTGTGTGTGTGTATAAACAAGATTGATTCTTAAGACTATGTATATAAGGACTGCAATAACTCATAGCAGAGACCATAGTCGTGGGTATGTGTATGAGATCAGCACGCCCTAAGTAAGATATAAGATGGTCACAGCAAAAAGCGAAGAGAACCATTATGGTTCACGCCAAAGACCATACCAAATCAAAGACTATGTCCGGCTTCTTTCCGGCCGAATCATCCATGAGAGATGACTAATTTTGTTAACCCAAAACGTGGTATGACTTTTGAGGTATCAACTATCAGTATGGATAGTACATATGGCAAGAAAGATTGATTGCCAAGAATAAGGTCCGATGAGTGTACTTGGTTATAGAACCAAAGTCTAATGAGTATGTAAAACTCATTGTAGTAATGATCACTGATCAAGTCATGATCTAAGACACTCATGAGAAAATTATGGACGTGTATAGACAAGGTCTATGACACAATATGGATCGACCAGTTCAGTACATTTTCGATAGTACTTAAGAGAAATATCTCACTGTCCATAAATGACCAGGTCATACTATAGGACGATCCATAAACACTTATGGATGAGATCCAACCAAGTAAAGTGGTTAGTAGTCTAGGAGACATACGTTTTTGGTCAAGGACCATAATGGTCGACCATATTATAAGTTGGACGACATAAGGCACAGTACGTCCAAGTGTTCTTCTGCGAAATTCTAAGAGAAAGAAACACAGACACTCCAAGCTCACTGAATCAATATTTACAAGTCCTTACACGGACATCTTCAGTGATGCATTCATCAGGGGGAGTAGTGTGTGTTGTACTCTTTTTCCTTCACCAAGGTTTTGTCCCACTGGGTTTTCCTGGTAAGGTTTTAATGAGGCAACATGAAGCACACTATGAACTCTGAAACGGTTATGGCGTCCAAGGGGGAGTGTTATAAACCATTGGATGGACGGACATAACCGAACCGTACCGGACAGTACCGGGCGGACGTACCGGACAGACAATACCGAACCGGACCAGACGCATGAGGAAGAAAGAAAGACTTAGACTTTACCATATTTATGTTTTGTATTAGGATAATACTATTTCCAATAGGAAATAGGATCTTTCCATTTATCTATTCCTTGTAACATGTATATATATAGATGCCTATTGGCACATCAATAATAAGAAGAAATACAAGTTTTACAACAGTAACATTGATATATATCTTGTCAGGATCTAAATATAATTATAACAATTGCTTTATTTTTAATTTTTAATAGGAACAACTCGTACCATATAACCACAGTGTTATCATGTTTGGTAAATGGAGTCTCCACAATGCAACGGGATAAGGCAAAGAAACGGAAGCCACGACTAGCCAACCCCTGGTGGGAATCCTTCGGTTTCTCTTTACTAGAAACCTTGACCAACAGAGACGACGGCTCCATAT
>NW_026619811.1:0-6858 GCF_000801105.2 Raphanus sativus | reverse complement strand
GAACATTTCTCATTAGTCTCAAAGTTGTGATTACAAGAGTTATATATAGAGGAGAAGTAAGACAAGGGTTGCGCAGGAAGCTAAAGAGAAAACACTATGCTAAGCATGTGAGTCAACATGGCAAGGCTGGCTGGTTTGAAATGAAAGGCTGAGAGAGCTCACATGCTTTGGACCTTTACAGCCTGTCCAAAGCTGTCTATGCTCGCCTCTCTTCCTCCACACAGACCACAACGGTCTGATCACTATTCATAGACTCTTCCTTAGTCCAAAGCACTTGCCATCTCTTCTCACCTATCAAGGTAACTTCCTTTTACCTTAACTGAGCAGTAACTTTTATTTACTGTGGTAAAATAAAAGTTACTGTAATAGTGCCATCTCCAAATCTGCTTAACTCTTCTTCTCTTCTCTTCTTAAGCATCTTCATTCTCAACACTCCCCCTCAAGCTTGACCATGTGAAACAAGTCAAGCTTGGAAGGACCATGAATCTCCCTCGTTAAAACCTCATTAAGGAAAACCCATTGGGACAAAACCTTTCATGAGGAAAAGAGTAGAGATCACATGATCAGTGAGAGTGTATAAGCTAGTGCTTAGGCGAAAGATCAATGAGCCCCAATCTGATATGAATGGACTCCATTGTCTTTTGCCTTGCTGCCTTTGGTGAACATCAAGCCAACTGATCCTCACTTCTAGTGTAACAAGGCAGAATTACCCCAAGTATCATCATCTGCCTCACCTTTGGACAATCCACCCTCAATGTGTTTGGTTCTTTCATGGAACACTGAGTTAGAGGCTATATGGATGGCTGCTTGATTATCACAGTGCATCACCATTGAGTTGCTTGCTCAATCTCCAAATGCTTCAGAATCCCCTGATCCATACTAGCTCGTTAGTGAGCTTTAAGCGATAGCTCTATACTCAGCCTCAGCACTAGAACAAGACACCACCTCTTCTGCTTCTTGCTCTTTCCATGTGACCAAGATTAACCTCCAATGAATGTACAATAGGCCGGTTGTTGATCTTCTGTCTGCTCGGTCTCCAGGGCCCAATCCGCATCACAGTAGCCTACAACCTCAGTACTCTCTTGTTACATCCATCCATGAAAACTCCAGGTGACCAGTCGTTCCATTCAGGATACATCAAGATCCTTTCCACCCATTCTCCAATGATGCTCCTTAGGGGAACTTGCATGTGCTGACTCACTTGATTCACCGCAAAGCACAACAATCAGGTCCTCTGTGATGGTAAGGTAGATCAGTTTTCCCCACTATCTCCTGTTATAGCTTAGGATCATGAAATGGCTTGCTATCCTCAATCTCCCCTCACGTGAACCTTGTAACCATCCTCCATTGGCATCTTTGCTGTCTTTCCCCCATATGCATCAGCTCCTTTCAAGAGGATCAATCACATACTTCCTTTGAGACAGAAACAACCCTTCTTTGATCTGCATATCTCAATCCCAAGAAAGTATTTTCATTTCTCCCAAGTCTTTTGGATCTCAAAACTTGCTTTAAGATACTCCTTGCTGTTAGCCTTGATGCCTTCCTTATCACTCCGGTGATGATGATATCATCAACATAGACAAGCAACACCAATAATGCTTGATGGAGTGGGTTAAGGTAAAGAGAGTGTGATCCAATTCTGACTTCCTGAATCCTCTCCCATTCAGTGTAGTACTTAGCTTATTGTACCACGCCCTTGGAGACTGCTTAAGACCATAGAGTAGCTTTCTTTAACCTCAGCACATTGCCCTTTCTTGACTAGATGTTCACAGACCTGTGGTGGTGGATGCTATATACACCTCATCTTCCAATTCTCCTTGAAGAAATGCATTCTTCACATCCATCTGCCACAAATCCCACTCAAGATTCACAGCTAGAGACAATACAATCCTGATAGTATGAAGTTTAGCCACTGGTGCAAAGGTCTCCACATAGTCCTCACCATATGTCTGAGTAAATCTCTCTTGCCACCAGCCTAGACTTGCGCCTCTCTATTCTCCCATTTCAGGATAGAACTTGATTGTGGAACACCCATTTACTAGTCACTTGCCTTCTTCCCTTTAGGTAGCTCACTCTCATACCAAGTTTTCATTTTTAATCATAGCTCCAGACTCATCAGCCACTGATTCTCTCCACTCTTTTAATAGCTACAGCTTCCCTCATAAGTTTCTTGGATGTAACACTCATCCAAGCTTACTGTGAAAGCTACATGTTCATCCGGGAACTCTGCAAAGGAAACACACGGCTTGAGATGGATGCTCCACAGCCTGGGCATTGTAGTACACCCTTGTGTTTACCCAGTTGGAGGAATCTCTCTTCACCCTAGTGCTTCTCCTTAACTCTTGCACTTGTTCCTCTTCTTGTGGCTCTTGTTCACCACTCATCATTGATCCACCAGAACTTCTCCCCAATCTTCACTAGATTGCGAGTATCTGAACCAGTAGAAGTATCTTTCTCTCTCATCTTCACTAGATTGAGCACCACTCTCTACTCCCAGCAGTCGCCTCTTGATCATGTTGTTGACTTGAATCTCCTTGATTTTGAGATTCAGTTCCCATTCCCCTCTCATGATCAAGAGGAGTTGTTCTCCACAGCTTCACCATGCTGGTTGGAAGATTTCTCTTCTTCCAGAACTAGGATCCAGGATACTCCTATCCCTAACCTTTTCCAAACATCACTCTCAGTGTTGTTGCCCGTATCAGATGGAGCTTGAGACAAATCCTTTCAATTTCTCCCACTCCTTTTCTTCATAATACCCTTTTTGTTTCAACAAAAACCTCACTTCTCTAGACACCATCACTCTCTTTTCATCAGGATCATAACACTTTATAACCCTTTTGTGTGTTGGAGTATCCAATGAACATAGCCTTTGTACTCTTGGCTTCCAACTTGTTCCTCAGCTCTCCTGGAGTCATCACATAGCACACACATCCAAATACCCTTAGATGATCAATGAAAGGCTTCTTCTTATTCAACACCTCAAATGGAGACACATCCTTCAGAATCCTTGTTGGGACCCGGTTGATAAGATAGCAAGCAGTTTGCACAGCATCTCCCCAAAATTTCTTTGGGACATTTGCATGAAACATCATTGGACCTTGCAACCTCCATTAAGTGCCTATTCTTCCTCTCAGCTACACCATTCTGCTGTGGTGTATAAGGACAACTAGTCTGGTGCACAATTCCATGCTTGGCTAGATGGCTCTTGAATGCATTGCTGATGTATTCACCTTCCATTGTCTGACCTCAATATCTTCACCGAGGCATTGTATTGATTGGATACATATGCCTGGAAGTTCATAAACGCCTCCAACACCCTGTCCTTAGATGGAAGCAATGTCAGCCAAGTATACTTTGACTTCTCATCAATGAAAGTTACAAAGTACTTCTGGCTATCTCTAGACATGCATGGAGCAGTCCCACACATCCGAGTGAACTAGATCAAAGCAATGCTCATAGGTTGTCTCTGAAGTTGGGACACACTGTCCTACAATGCTTTCCTAGAATGCATGCTTCCACACTCCAAGTGGTTGAATGACATTTTAGGCATTACCAATCCAATAGCACGAGCGTGTGTGGATGTCCTAGCCTTGCATGCCAAATTCATGTTGTTCCCACTTTCTTCAGCCCAGCACTGCTTCAACACATAGGATTTAGGGAAACTCCTTGGTCACAAGTAGATGGTATAGCTGAATTCTTGCTATCACCTCTACCAATGACTCTTCCAGTCCTTTAAGTCTTGAAACTCACTTCTTCTGGCCTGAATACTACTTGACAACCTAGATCAAACCGTTGCTCTCTTCACTGATAGCAAGTTTGATTCAAACCGAGGCATGTAGAATGCATTTAGTCTCCTTGTCAAACAGTTTGAGCTTCCCCCACTCCTTCTATGGGAATCATTTCCCCATTTGCTATCTTTACTCCTCCACTGGATGTTTTTATATCCTTTAGTAGATGTCTACTCACTGATCATGTGATGACTTGCCACCCAGAATCAATGAAATGGGGTTGTTTTGGATGTGTATGCTTTGGTAGGAGAGCTATCCCTCCGGGTCGTAACCAAGGCATACATATGCTTAACAAACTCACTCCCATTCCTCCTTGGTTACATGCTCATCTACTTCTGGCTTCTTTGGAACCATGCTTCCTTCTCTCCATATAGGCAGAGTAGTTGCATACTCCCACAACTCTCTTCCTACACCTTATCATGTTGCTAAACCCCTTAGCAGAGCATTCTCCCTTTCCTTTTTCTTCCGGGAAGCTCTCACTCCTACCTCCTGGTTAGCCTCCATGAGCCCTCACTTCCTACTCATGGTTAACCAATCTCTCATCATCTTTGTGTTGCTCTCTCCACCAGCACACACATTCCTTCCACATCTGCGAGTTGTTCTCCATTGAGAAACCATCTCTACTAGCCATCCATAAGATAACTCCATGCTCACCAAGAGCCTTGCTATCACCTCTTGCTTTTGGTGTAGCATCCACACGAGTTCTCAACCCTTGTAGTTTTCATCCCACAAGTGGTTGCAGCTCCATTAGATGATCTCTAACTCCAAGGATCCCCTCCTTGACCTCACGCACTCTCCTAAGACTGATCTTGTTCTCATGAACTTCTTCAATCCCCTTGAGCAGTGTGTGTTGAGATGAAGCAATAAAGATCAAGACATGAGAGATAGGCGTTGTGTTGAAGTTACAAGGAGAGAATGATCACCTGCCGTACAGTTTAACCTAAGCTTGCCCTTGAAAGTCAAGCAAAGGGAAAGGAGTTGGATAGATATCTTGCCTTGGTCTTCAGAAGGCTCTGGAATAGTTTAATATAGTGGTTGCAAGTGGCTGGAGCCGTTGGCAAGTGAAGACAATCAGGGATCACATGTTCTGATCAGGAAGAGGAGAGGAAGAGGAGCTGTCACTCTCAGTCAAGCTGATCGTGCCCTGCCATACTGTGAACCATTTGTTTATTGTTTCTGTAGTCAACTTGCCTATCCATTGTCTTTGTCTATTTAAACATTGTAACAACAATCTAATCAATCAAGGAATTACTTTCTCTCCTTCTCTCTCTCTAAAATCGTCACTCACACAAACTCTCTCTCTTTCTCTCATTGTTCTTTCATTTCTCCAGCAACATATCTCTTTGATCTCTCTTATCCTATCAATTCTCACATGGTATCAGAGCTTTAAGCTCTTGAAACCTTTCTTTCTTCCGCAAAGCTCTGTGTTTTTATTTCTATTTTTGGCCACAAGTTCATTACTGTTCTTGTGTGTGTTCTTCATTCTCTTATCCAGATTTTACCAAAAATAGCAAAGTTCATCCCAATTCTTCTTTAAATTTCTTTGTCTCACTCTGATAATTCCTTTGAAGTCTTTTCCACTGGGGATACTAGCTGTTCTTGATGTTATCCAGCTACTCATGATGGAAAAATCAGAGATTTTCTATTTCAGTAACCCTAGAGGGGGGTCTAATTATTTGATATGGTCAAGAGTGTGGCCAGATTTTACCTTGGGGAGTCATGGACTTTGGGACAGCCACATCATGAAGGCTGGAACTTCAAAGAAGATGACTCAAGAGGAAATTAAGTTCACACGGCCTGGAGCATGACAGCAAGTGGGTCAAGAAGATCAGCAAACACTTGGAATCATACAAAACTCCCTATCTCCAACAATCTTGAAGACACACTCCCATGTTCAAACCGCAGAGAATCTATGGGAAACTCTTCAGCTTGGATATGGAAGTTTATGGGAGAGCCTTCAAGTTGTTTATGAGCAGGATAGGCTTCTGAGCTTATTACTGCGCCTGGATTCAACCCACAACAAGCTGATAAATTATTTCCTTAGAGAAGGAAAGATACCAGGACTTAGGAGAAGCTGGTGTTCTTAGAAGTCAACCAAATGGATATGAGCTCAAGGAGTTTGAGGCATCCAGTGATTCATTGGGAAGAACCATGTACTCAGCGCTCAGTGTGACACCACTAGAGGAGAATGGTGGAGAAGTGAGACTGGCGCAACCAACACTGATGGTCCAGCAACCAGGAGAGACCTTGATCTCTTTATTCAAAGCTGCTCAATCCCTTATCTCATCCAAGAAGGCTGGTATATTCATCTCCCTGACTCTAAACCCATTATTATAGATTCAGGAGCTAGTCATCACATGATTAGTGATAGGAACTTGATTTAGTGATATTCCAGCCTGCTACTGGAAATGTTCTGATAGCTAATGGTGATAAGGTGAAGATAGAAGGGATAGGGGAACCTTAGGTTGTTTGATAGGGAATCAACTGCCTTATATATGCCTAAGTTTACATCTAACCTGTTATCTGTGAGGAGAGCTACTGTTGATCTGAGTTGTCAGGTTCGTCTTCAGACCAGATGAGGTTGAGTTTCAAGATTTGAAGACAGGGCAGGTTATTGGAAGAGGTCACGGCCATCAGGAGCTGTATCATCTCAAAAGACACAACTAGCTGAATCTACCTCATGTTGCCTTGGTCAGTACATCTGCTGGGGTTGAGAGCACTATATGGCACGCCAGGCTGGACATCCGCACACTAGAGCACTCAATCTGATGCTTCCTGGAGTGGTGTTTAAAAATGATGAGTGTGAAGCATGCATCTTGGGGAAGCATTGCAAGACAGTATTCCCAAGGTCCAACACGATTTTATGAGAAGTGTTTTGACCTAGTTCACTCTGATGTGTGGACTGCACCTTTGTATGTTCCAGAGAGAATTCACAAAGTACTTTGTTACCTTCATTGATGAGAAGTCCAAAGTACACTTGGGTCCACTGATCCAGTCTAAGGACAGAGTCTTGGAAGCTTTCAAGAAATTATCATTCACATGTCACCAACCACTTCAGTGCTAAGGTGAA
>NW_026619810.1:0-6858 GCF_000801105.2 Raphanus sativus | reverse complement strand
ATTTATTTGGTATTAAACATGATTTTTCATTTTACATATGTTACATTTTAAATAATAAATATTTAGATTTTGGCTAATTTACATAAGAAAAAAGTATTTTTTTTGCTGTAGCTTTAAAAATAATCTAAATCATGATTGAAAAAGAATTAGTAAAGTTTAATGATATGATTTAAACTTTAAAAATAAAGCTTAACAAGATCTTGATCCGTGTGACCGCACATATATTAATTTTTTATTTTAGTTTTTATTTATTTATACTAAATGATATATTTGTAATATTTGATCATTTTACATTGATTAAGTTATGGATGGATATTTGAGTACCCACTCGAATTCGGTTAAAATCTACTTTGGTTTGAGATTTTCAAGTTTAATGATTCCAGCTCTATTCGGGTATTTATAAATTTTAGTTCCGGTTTGATTTGGATCTTTGTGAGTTCGGATAACCCGTTTAAATTATTTTTAAATTTAAAAATTTATATATAATTTCAATTTCCCTAAATCTAAAAATAAAAATAATATAACATATAAATTTAAGTAATGTAAGCCAAAGTACCCAAGTTAAAAGTTAAAAACAGGTTTAAATTGAATATTTGGATGGAGAAATATTTATTTTAAGTATTTTTGGTTTTTTATTATTGTTTATCTACTTTAGATATTTACTTTTGACTATTTTTTATATTTTAAATATTTTAGACAACTTTAAAATAGCTTATATCTTGCATATTAACTCTAAAAATAGCTAAGATATTCAAGTATATAAATATGATTTAAATACATTCGAATATCTAAAATATTTCGTTTGGATCAGGTTTGCTTCTGGTTCTTTAGATACCAAAATGGTAAATCCGTTGGGATATTTATCGAGTGTTGGTTCAAATTTAGTAATATTTTTTCGTTCAGATTTGTTAAATGAAAAATTGATATTGTAATTTCTATGAATTGTTTATCCAATAAAATGTATTTTATGAAGCTGAGAAAAATAAAAACTTTTGACATTGATTTAACGAGGAAGTGAATGGAATGTATTTAATTAAATTAAATTTAAGAAAACTCATTAATCTAAGTGTTAAAGAAAAAACATTAAAATAGATAATTTTATTTAATTCTTAGTGTTATGATAATGTAAATAAGTGTGCAAATTAAGAGGTACTTTTAAATGGTACTTTTCTTTTAATAATATAGATAATGTTTGGGAAAATTTGATAATTTTAAAATAAATAAAACTAAAAAATTCAGATAAAGTTTAACTAAACACCCACATTATTTATTGTTTGTAGTGCTTCTAAAAGTGCGGACAACTTTATGCATAAGTACATTATTGACCGAACTTGAGACTGACCTCAAAAATTGGGTGTATATGTTGCATCCTTGCATGTAATACAGGTTGATCATGCAAGACAGCAAACGAATATTTCTTGTTTTATTTTGTGTCCGTTAGTCGACGTAAGACATTTTTTCTTTCGAAACTCACGTTAAAATACCAAGATGACCGCAACTCTAGCATCAGAACTTCTTCAAATCGGTTCAGTTATCACTTCCCTTAAGCGGCATCAACGATCTTGAACTGTATTTTCTTATTGGAAAAGACTTGGGTTCACCTCCTATGGTGAATTTTTAAATTCACCACATCATTTATGACCAATGAAAATGACATGTAGATAATTAAATAAAACATATTAAATTTATTTTAAAATAATTTAAAAAGAATAACGACAATTCTAAACTACAAATCTTAATTTTTAAACCCTAAATATTAATTTCTAAATCCAAACTCTATACCCTAAACCAAAATCTTATACCCTAAACCCAAATCTTAGACCCTAAACCCAAACCATAAACCTTAAATCTAAATTTAATACCCTAAATCCAAATCCTAGACCCTAACTCCAAATCCTAGACCCTAAACCCAAACCGTATACCCTAAACCCAGATCCTATATCTTCAACCCAAACCGTAAACCCTAAATTTAAATTTAAATTTTAGGGTTTACGGTTTGGATTTAAGGTCTAGGATTTGGGTTTAGGATATACGGTTTGGGTTTAGGGTTTACGATTTGGGTTTAGGGTATAGAATTTGGGTTTAGGGTATAAGATTTGGGTTTAGGGTCTACGATTTAGGTTTAGGGTACTTGGTTTAGATTTAAGATTTATGGTTTGGGTTGGTTTAGATTAAGATTTATGGTTTGGGTTTAGGGTTTAGAATTTGGGTTTAGGGTATAGAATTTTGATTTAGGGTATATGGTTTTGATTTAGAAATTAATGTTTAGGGTTTAAAAATTAAGATTTATGGTTTAGAATTGTCAGTATTCTTTTTTAACTATTTTAAAATCAATTTAATATGTTTTACTTAATTATCTACATGTCATTTTTATTGGTCATAAAAGTGTGGTGAATTTAAAGGTTCACTAATACTCTCAAATGATTTATTAGAACTGGTAGAATTTGTGTCTCATTTTTTGTATAAGACTTTGATTAAAAGCATTGTATCCATTTAATTTATTATAATGAAAAAGAAAACCAATTCAAATGTGAATTTCATTGCAACCATTAAAGTGAATCCTTGCAACCATTAAATTGAACCATTATAATTGTTTAGAAGAACAAATGCAACTGTTTACGACTGTAACTATTAGTGATGAATCAGTGTAATTTTTGGTGAGAGAAATTCTTAGGTTCACCCCTAGAGTGAACTCTTAGGTTCACCCAACCAATAAAATTTCGTTATTTCATATTCAATATCTTTTAAAAAAGGAAACAAAATATTGTCACATTATATTAATATTTTAAACTAAAAAATAAAAATTAATATTAATTGCAAACAAAAATACGTTTTAGAAAATATTTTTTTAATACCGTCAGCGAAACACTAAACCCTAAACCCTAAATCTTAAACTCTAAACTCCTAGGTAAATCCTAAACCCTTGGGTAAATCATAAACCAAAGGGTTTATGATTTATGATTTACCCAAGGGTTTAGGGTTTAGTATTTATGATTTATCCAAGGGTTTAGGGTTTACCCAGGGGTTTAGGTTTAAGATTTAGGATTTAGGGTTTACCCAATGGTTTAGGGTTTAGTATTTATGGTTTATGATTTCCCAAGGGTTTAGGATTTAGTATTTAGGTTTTAGGGTTTAGTGTTTTGTTGATTGTGTTAAAAATATTTTTTTAAAAAAATCCAAAGATTTAGGATTTATCCAAGGGTTTACCATAGATTTAAGGTTTATGATTTAAGGTTTAGAGTTTAGGGTTTAGTGTTTTGCTAACGGTATTTTAAATATAAATTTTTTTTTGCGACTATTATTATTTTCTATTTATTATTTATTTTAAAAACATAATAAAACTTGACAATATTTTGTTTCCTTTTTTAAAAGATACTGAATATGAAATAACGAAATCCTATTGGTTGGGTGAACCTAAAGGTTCACTCTAGGAGTGAACCCAAGTATTTCTCTTTTGGTGATAAGCCATTGCAACCGTTGATGATTAAAACCTTTGGTAATGAACTATTATGACTTTTAGTTAACCATTGCAATTGTTGGTGTTAACCATTGTGATTGTTGGTGTTAAACATAGCAACCCTTAGTACACTATATATAGTACACTATATAAGGAGTTGTGGCAATGAAAAATTATAACTTGAATGATAACTTGATAACTTGAATGATAACTTGATAACTTGATAACTTGAATCACAAGAAAATTTGAAACTAATTAGTAGATATAGAGAGAGAAAGATTCATTGTTCAAAGATTATTAAAGATCTTTGAAGAAACACATAAGCATTACAGCTCTATTTGTTATACTTGTATCTTACCCTAAAACAAGAATGAGACTTTGATTATCTTATCTTACAAAGGGATTTCATGTAACCCAAAGGTTTGGAATATGGTCGAAATACTCTTTAAGGAAAACATGATGATTCAATCATTATTCAAGTATATAGTTCACAACCCATTCAGTTTACCAAACCACAAATTAACCAACAAAGTTTGCAATAGAGAGCTCTAAACGGATGTATCTACATTAACATAATTACATACATATTTTTAGGGATCACAAGGTTAGGGGTTTCAGGTTAATGGTGGAGTCAGCATTTATGATGCATGCAAGAATCTGTGACTATTCATCACCTATAAGGTGCGAATGTACCATCGCTGAAAGGATGCGATGTAATATCACTGAAAGGGTACAAACATAATATTACCGAAATGGTACAAATGTAATGTTACTGAAAGGGTGCAAATCTAATGTCACCAGAATAATGTGACTTGCATCATGTAAGATGTTGATCCATATGGATGCAAGTGACTTGTGGCTAAGCTCGAGTCATCAAGTATGGACAACACATTGTTCATGGTCGGTGCTATGGACCACGATCCATGAGTATGGATCGATGGCTCAGAGAAAGGTGTTTATATATGAAGTAACCTTAAGGTTTTATTATACCGTGTAATAAGTATAAAGTGTATATATTTATTTTCATAGGCAAAAGAAAGCATCTAGTTATTGACATAAGATGTCAGATGAGATTTTCCTAACAAGTGGTTTAAGTTAAATCAATATGATATATTTTTGCAATGAAGACATGGGGGAGGTGGATGTGATTCTTGAAATTTGAATCAAACATATTGAGAAAATTGTTAAGAAGTTCAAATGTGAGACTGTTCTCCAATGAAGACTCCCATGGATACGAGTGTGAAGCTTGTGACTTATACATGACAAGAAATATCACAACTCGAGTGTTTGAAAGGAACCATAAATTATAGTTTGTTATATGTCAGATTTTCTTTAATGATAGAAGGGTATTTAGATGCAAGTTTGATTATCAATATAGAAGATCATTCTTCTATAAGTGGTTGGGTGTTTTTGCTTAGGTAGGTGCCATTTCATGGGCTTACAAGGATCAAAGTTGCATTGAAAATTTGACTATAGAATAGGAATTCATAGCATTATCATATACCCGTAAATATGTATATTGACTAATGAATTTAATTTAAGAGATTCCGTTGTGGTCAGAATAGTATCATCAGTTTCTATCTATTTGATAGTGAGGAAATCTTGGTTAAGGTTTATAACAAAATTGTTAATAGTAAGTCACGACACCTGGCTTCAGATATAGCTCAATATGTGAGCTGATCAATCACGGGGCGAATACCATAAGGGTTTACTCGGTCTGAAAGAAATGTAGCATATCATTTGACGAAACGATTAGCTAGAGACTTGTAATTGAGTCTGTTAAAGGGATGAGTTTAAAGTCCATTTGGAATCTTTAATGGTGGGATACCCAATTCGATTCGAACACGACATTAGAGGCTGAATTCAATGTGGAAAACCTACACTTAAATATTGAAGCACATGTTTATATACAATCCTAATGTATGTGCTTGGACCTGCAAGAAAGGGCTAGGTTGAAATTTTAGTCTTAATAAATACTTTGAAAATGTGCATTTGCAGGTATATGAGTAAAAGTATTTACCTATATGAGTGTCAAGTGATGCCGCTTCAAAAATGTGGGACTTGGCTTTATATGCGCTCATGAATGGATATGGATACATGGCTTATAGTAATATATGGTATAAACACTTAGAGTAGTGTGAAAACATGTGTGTGTATTATCTTCATGTGCTCAAAATAGGTTGAAGATTCAATCCATAGGACATCCTGATATTAGGCATTTGGAATGTGTAATACACTAAGATGAAAACTCAATTCTTAGTAACATTTTCATTTATGCATGAGTTTGATATATGTGCTAATGATTTAGTGAATCTATGATTACACTTAAATGGGGGGGGGATTGTTGGATATTAAAGTGAATACTTGCAACCATTAAAATGAAGCATTATAATTTTTTAGATGAACAAATGCAATTGTTTGTGATTGTAAATACTACTGATGAACAGGTGCAATTTTTGGTGATAACTCATTGCAACCGTTGATGATTAAAACTTTTGGTAATGAACCATTATGACTTTTGGTTAACCATTGCAACCCTTAGAACTCTATATAAGGAGTTGTGGGCAATAGCAAATTATAACTTGATAACTTGAATCACAACTTGATAACTTGAATCACAAGAAAATCTGAAACTAATAAGTAGATAGATATAGAAAGATTCAGTGTACAAGTGTTTAAATATTTATACTATAATGAGTCAAAGAAAGACTTAAAGTAAATGCGGAAAACACACCTAAAAAATACAAAGATTGACTAGAAAATAATAAAGTGAATCAAGACTCAATTTCCAATGCGATCTGATCAAGGATCATAGTCAAGGCTCTTTTTCCAATGCGATCTGGTCAAGGGTCATAGTCAAGACTCTTTTTCCAATGCGATCTGGTCAAGGATCATAGTCAAGACTCCATTTGTAGATATTCCTTGATGCAAATGGGTAAGAGACCATCAGCAAAGGCCTTTGCCGAATTTGGTGTAAAACAGACCCAAATTGAATTTGTTATGAACTTTTCCTTGGGCTGAAAAAGTCCATTTCGCCCAGCTACTAAACCAGCTCTTTCTTCAGTGTCACTTAACTCATTCAGCTCAAAGTTAATATCACTTAGCTCATTCAGCTCCAAAGTAGTGTAACCTAGCTTACTCAGCTCATCCAACTCCAAAGTAGTGTCATGATCTGATGGCAAAATCTCGTTTGAATCGAGTTAGTCGACATGATCACCA
This sequence comes from Raphanus sativus, assembly GCF_000801105.2. Lineage (NCBI taxonomy): Eukaryota > Viridiplantae > Streptophyta > Magnoliopsida > Brassicales > Brassicaceae > Raphanus > Raphanus sativus. The sequence goes on along the minus strand of NW_026619810.1, from coordinate 182 downwards.
TCTTTGGCCGGGTCTTTGGTCTGAGCAGATCGATGCTCGATCCGGGGCGCATCATAATGTATGTTTACAAAAGAAACGAAAGGGATTAAATCTCGAGTGAATATTAATGTTATACTTCTTGGTTTAAATTAAACTTCCTTGTTTGGTGGGTTGACGATATAAGCTACCACTAGAGTCGTGCA
>NW_026619809.1:0-6866 GCF_000801105.2 Raphanus sativus | reverse complement strand
ATCATTATATTTATTTACATAATTTTGATTCAAACACTTTAGTTTATTTTTTATTTCATTTTAAGCACAATATATCTTTTTTTTTGTCAACAACAAAATAGACTATATGGACTCTGTGAACCAAACCGGTAGCTCTGAATCCATATAAATGCCGTAAGACGGTTGTTGCAGCACAATATATCTTAAGTTATACATAATCTTCTTAAAATATAATTACATATTTAAGACAACAACGAAGCTAAATGTTAATAAGAAAACTAATGCTGTAAAAATTTTATGGTGAATGAATGTTTCAAACTCGGGAAGATTAATGAGGCAGTTGAGATATTTCACAAGTCTGTTGGCACAGTTAGTGATCCACAGTTGTGTTACTGGAACCTCATCACCAGGTTTTGCGAACAAGATCTCTTGTCTGAAGTAGAGCATATATGAAGGAAGGGTAGAGTCAGTGATGCCGTAAAACTTGTGAACCAAACTTGGATGCCTCTCTAACTTATATTGCTAAGAAGGTCATAGTAGTGTAACTTTCCGTAGACTAAAAAAAGACATTCGTTTACGTGCATCACTATGCAATTCGGATTCTTAATTGCATACCAACTGGTGTTTATCCACAAATCTGGTGGAACATAATTACTTAACTGTTATTTTTTAAATCTAGTTAACAAGATCGCTCATACTCCGTTACTAGTTTGCTTAAAGATAGCCATAAAACTAAAACATTAATCTGAGACCTAATTGAACTTATAAATGTACTATGAAGCGTGATTCAAGACTTTAAATTGTTCTTATCAATCTTAGACTCCGCTTGGTCATGATCTACCCACTATTGGGCAGGGAGAGTATAGTTTATATTATGAGCAGTCACGATGGGCCGTTTGAACCTTAGGACCTTAAGCACCTTTTGTTCTGCATAGAGTCAAGTTAATGTGCTTTCATGTGTTCAGAACGCAGGAAGTGCTCGAAATGGATCTCACCGAAAGCAGCTGTTGTACCCAACTTCCATCTCCCAATGCGCAGCTTGGAGGTTAAAAACAGGTAGACTTGGAGGTTAAAAACAGGTAGACTTCGATGGACATGACGTTTCATGTATGTGAATGACTGAATGTAGAATCCTTTGCTTCCAACTACTCGCGTGTATGATTCTACTATATTAAACTGCTCGCATGGTTGATTCTGTTGATCGAAACGGCATGGCTTTGCCATCTTTAAACGGTCACGCCGTCACGGCATGGCCATGTGAAAATCATAAGTATGTTGAATACTCCAATTTAATATTTACCGGTGATTTTTAAAGTCGTTGAGGGGGTACACCCACTTCACGTGAGATGTTCGTGCCAGATATGTAAATTTCTAGTCGATTAGATTAATATTTTGGTTTTTTTAAATGACAGATTAGCCATTAAACAAAAGAACACGCATACAGTACAGAGATTATTATTACAGATAACGAAGAAAAAAAATTAGATGTAAACCCAGAAATACTAAACCCTTGATTGTAAATTATAAGACCCCTTAGATTTGAACAAAACAAAAGACCACTTAGATAACTAGAGCCATTTAGATATTTATTATTAAATCACTAAAGAAGTAGAAGACTATGATCTTGGTGACGGTAAGGTTTTTAAAGAACATGGGAACTTGTTTTGGTCTGAAGCAGAGAGAAGAGAGCTTTGTTTTCTAGGTGAAGAAGAAGAGCTTTCTTCTTAAGTTTTTCGTTCTCCTGTATGATGTGTTGATTCTCAGTGTAAAGCTTTATATTGTTCATTTCCATCTCCTTTTTTTTCTGCCACTTCATTCTCCTCCTGAAAAAGTTATTAAAAACAGAGATCAAAACGTTATAGTGACTCAGAACGTAATTAAAGAGTCGATTATATATATATATATATATAGTTTCTGAGAGGTGAGTGCGGTTAAAACCTTGACAGGCGAGGGATACGAACGTGTGCATGTGTTTTGAGATACAAAACTAATCTCGTGGGTGTGTATGAGAATGGTTCTGAAGAACGTAAACACATCTTTGGAGATTATAGAGAGAGGAAGAAGGGAGAAAGATAAAAGAAGTGAGACGTGTTTGATTAGTGGGTAAGGGATATAGAGGTGTTATATAGATGAAAATTTGTTGTAAGTTTGTGTTTTGCATTTTCTTTAGAGAGTGTGAGAGGAAAGAGAGAGACTCATTTAAAAGGTAACAAGAAGATGAATGATTACAAAGGGACAAGGAAAGAGGTTATGAGGGAGAAGAAGAAGATGAATTTGTTTGGAGATGGATGAAATAGAACAAAGTACAAACAAAAACAGTCTAATCTTTACTGTATTTTTATGGGTTTTTTTTTTGGTTTGGTGGGGGGACTGATTGATCTAGTTAAAAGTACTATTTAGAAGAATTTAGTAAGTTTCCCTAAAAAGCTCAGACTCACCGTCAAAGAGGTACACAGGATGAAACAAACTATTCAATTTTTATTATAACTTTATGATCATTTTGTTTGTTTGTCAACTAAATCACATGGTTTTGATGGTCAATATGACAGTTAGTCAAATCTTTGTAACAGCTATTCATACATCAACAACTATTATTTTCAGGTATATTTACAAACTACAATACGTTCTAACCTAAACCTAATGAAGCAGTAGTACAAGCTTTTTAGATGTATAAAGGGAATCAATGGATCTTTGACCAAACGATTGTAATTAACTAATCTTTACTTGTACGTTGTAACTCAAATGAATCATACATTGGGTTCACCCTTAAGGCATGTTCATCGTAGGGTTCTTAAGATAGGATTCTTAGCATAATATAAAAATCGTTTTTTAATTTTAACTAAGAAAAATTAAGAATCGTCTCTTAAATATCTTATTTAAGAGATGGTTCTTAGTTTTTCTTAACTAAAGTCAAGAGACGGTTTTTTATTACGCTAAGAATTCCGCCCTAAAAATCATGCAATAAATTTGGCCTTATACACATTTTATTTTTACTTCAATGTGATTCATTACGATTAAACTATTTCATTAAAATGGCTAACATTTTCTTGAATAAAGAAAAAAAATTATAAAGAAGGTTTTATATCATCAATTTTTTTCAGTGACTAGAAAATTTTGGGCCAGAAATTTTGTACATCTCCATACGGCGACGTCCACACTAATGTTTCTTGTGATGTGGTAGATCGCAAAACAAACTTAATCAATATCAACTTCGAAAACTTCTTTTAGTTGTGGCAACACACCAGAATGACGAACAATGTGTGATAAGCAATTTATGTATGTTTAATAACAATCTTCGATTTTTTCAAAAAAAAATTTGAGTACTTCAATGGATTTCAAATTTTCCGGGTATCGATTCCAGAAGAATCATTAGTTCCTTAACCAAATCATTACCAATTATGTATGAATGAGTATCATTCTTTAAAGAAGCTTTCAGATTCAAACATGATGCTGTCAAAGTATCTTCATTTGCATCTGTTAATTTTTAAAAATTAAACGAAAAAATTGGAATTGATCAAATTTGAATTCAAGAGAAACTAGATGTAGAACTTGATCCATAAGGTCTCATCTGTTGATAATTTATTATATATTTAATCCTGATAGGAAACTAGAAATTTATTAATATATTTAATTTTTAACAAATTTATAAATATTGTTGAAAGGTTTAACAAATTTTATCCTAAAAATATCTATTAAGAAATATTTTAATAAAAACCCTACATGATTTATTTGTTTATAGATATTACTATGATACTGCAAAGGGGTTTGCGTCTGGGATCTATTAGCTCCTTTTTTGTTTATTACGTGCACAAAGACTTTAATAGCGATTATCAAAAAGGCAGAAAGTAGAAAAAAAATCACCGGAATGAAAGTGACCAGGACTTGTCCATCGATATCTCATCTGTTCTTTACAGATGACAGTCTTTTCTTCTGCAGAGCACGAAAAGAAAAGTGTCAAACCATTCTCAGGATCTTAAAGGAATATGAAAAGGTATCAGGTCAACTAATAAATTTTCAAAAGTCTTCGATTCAATTTGGACATATGATCGACGAATCTGCTCAACAAGAGCTACGGGATATTTTGGGAATCAAAATACAGGAGAAATGAGATCTTATCTAGGATTACTAAAGAATATGGGAGGGTCCAAGATACAAGTTTTTGGTTTTGTTCAGGAACGTTTAATTAGTAGAGTGAATGGTTGGACTTTTAAGTTCTTTACTAAATGAGGGAAGTAAGTGATTATTAAATCAGTCATTATAGCACTTCCAAATCATGTAATGTCTTGTTATCGAATACCAAAGGCAACTATAAAGAAACTAACAAGTGCAGTGGCACAATTCTGGTGGAATCCAAGTGGTAGCCCCAAAGGTATGCACTGGAAATCATGGAACAAAGTTTGTATAAATAAAGAGGAAGGCAGATTGGGTTTTAAAGACATAAATGATTTCAACACGGCAATTCTTGGAACACAGTTATGGTGCCTGATAGAGAAACCGAATACTCTATTTTCTTGAGTTTTTAAAGGACGGTATTACAGGAATGCTTCACCCCTGGAACCGATCCGTTCATACTCTCTGTCTTATGGATGGCAAAGTATCACTTCAGCTAGATCTTTGGTTAGCAAATGACTAATTAAACGGGTGAGATCAGGATCATCTATCTTTATATGGAATGATTCATGGCTCCCAACCAATCGCACGAGACCAGCAAACAAAAACCAACATAAACTTTACCCGGACCTCAAAGTTGATTCTCTCATAGATGCTGAGAACTTGGAATCTTCAGGCAATTCAAGCTTTAGTGGACCCTCGGGCTGCAAAGATCATTGCAAGAATCCCACTGAGTAAAACATATATGACGGATACAGCTGGATGGCACTTTACAAACAATGAAAAATATACAGTCAAATCAGGTTATCAGGTAGAACGGGTCTATCCAGACAAGGAAAAACCACACGTTCTGATTGGCCCAACAGTCGACAAATTGAAGGCATATTGCTGGAAAATATGGTGCCCACCAAAAATAAAACATTTTTTTATAGCAGCTAGTATCAGGGTGTATTGCAGTTAGGAAAAATTTGCAAGCAAGAGGATTGCAAGGGGATATATGATGTGATAAATGTGGAGCTTCGGAGAAATCAATAAATCACGTTTTTTTTTAATGCCCACCAACGCGTTAAGTTTGGGCACTCTCACAGATCACTTTAAATCCAGCTACATTTCCCACTTGTTCTCTTCACAAACATGGATCATTTTGTTTGACGAGTCCAACCATAGATGGAGGATCATCAATTTGCATGAAAATTATGGTATATTTGGAAAGAAAGAAATAATAAAGTATTTAATAATCTGGATATAGATCCTAGGGAAACATTAAAATTGGCAGAAACAGAATCAACCTTTTGGAAGGAAACACATGTGAGGAACACCGGAATAACAACAAAACCTATTGAGGCCCCAAGTTTACCATCTATTGTAGGCCGGTGGTGTTTCACTAATGGGTCATGGAAAGAAAATGAATGTTCTCCGAACAAGGTTGGTATAGTATATTAGAAGGTTTTCAGGGATTGATGGGAGCAAAAAATGTAAGGGCTAGTTTATCTCCGTTTCATGCAGGCGTTACTATGGGCTATGGAGTGTATGAAGAATTTACGTCAGATGCTGGTTACATTTACAACGGATTGTTCTCACCTGGTGAAGATGGTTTCAGAACCAAAAGAATGACCCACTTTCGCAAGTTATTTAGAAGATATCAAGATCCTGCAACAAAGTTTCATTAACTCAGAGATCATTCATATACCACAGACGCAAAACACGACGGCCGAAAAGCTAGCACGAAATATCAGAAATCAACCGTTTTTTATCGTTCATATGAATGTAGAATTACCAGCATGATTCATAGAGTCATTTTGAGTATGTTCTTAAGTCGATGACAAAAAAAAATACTATTAATTATTATTATTTTTAAATATGTTTCAATAATTTGGATGTCCTAATCTATGGTTTGGGTGGCTTAATCTCTGGACCGGTCTTATCCATGACTTCTTATATATTTTTGTAAGCTGATCTAAAAGTTTTAGCCAATAAATCAATTTTTCCTTAGGTTGTTCTATATCGTCTATGCATCCTCTGCTTGTTTTTGTGAGAACAATAATTGTAATGCGTTTTATAAAACCATTTGGCAGATTTTTTTGACTGGCAAAAGGTCAAATCATGATTACTTGTAAAACAAAGCAAGTCAAAAGGTAAGAGTACGTACGTGAAAACCTCGATCTTCATCGCAAGTACAAGTGTTTTAAAACATCAAGTCCGTCTTTTTTCTTTTTCTTTTTCTTTGTGTTTTCTATTTAATATGACTTTTGTGAAACCTAATCCGGATTGTTTTGTCACGAAAGGAAAAGATTACGTACCCGAGCCTCCAAGGTGGAAGAGTGTAAATCCAGAATTTTCAACTCACTGAAAGTCATATCTCATGATGGTTAATCATTCCGTTACATACACACAACAAGAAAACTTACGTTCTAAAGTTTACTTGCACCATTTTGTTGTTATCGTTCCCGTCCAATAGTTTATACAGGTTATATGTAGAATATTAAGATTCTTGACTAATAAGTACTTTGTATTCATTACTTTTAAAGCGATAAACCATAAAGTTTGCTTACTACATGTGTTGTTATCTACATACTGATACCTAGTCAATATCGTTCCTTGTCTTGCATTTGGAATATTAATCAACACTCTAGTGTGTTTCTTATCCAACCCGTTAATCAAATGAGTAATTTTGTAATCAAAATCCTAATCAGCTGACTTTGTGTGTCAAGGGGTCATGGCTCACGCTGGGTCACGTGAGGTAGCGATCTTGGGTTTAAGGGTCTTTTTTTTTTTTT
>NW_026619808.1:0-6867 GCF_000801105.2 Raphanus sativus | reverse complement strand
ATAATTATATATATTGTATTCTTATTATTGTATTATTAAAAATATAATTTTATGTTGTTAGCCAAAAATAATATCTTTTAAATCATAAAATTAAAAATTAAGAAACAGAAAACATATAATTACAAAGTAATCAAATAACAATCTTAATTTTATATAGAGGATATTGAATGATTTCAAATATTTATTTATTTATTTATTAATATGAATACACTGTATCAATAAATTTTCAAAATATTTATAATATGAAAGAGTTTTCTAAAATTTTAACGAATAATGAGCATATATATTTTGATGAATAATTATCATATATAAATAATTTAATATTCAATTTAAATTTTTTTGAGGACATAAACAATAATTTATTTGAATTAGTGATACATATATTAATAAGTAACTGTAAGACACATGGTTGCGTAGTTGCGAGTATTTAATAAATGTCAAAAGAATTCTAAATTATAAAACTATTTTTTGTTGTTGTCAACAATCTCTATACTAGAAAAATACATTTAGCAAAATTTGAATATATTTGTTCCTTTTGGTGTCTGAATGTAGGTGTGTCTTTGTTTTATAAGAAAACAAGAGTGACCACCAAATAAAATTGGTTTAGTTCTCTGAATAATAGTATTTTTTGGATTAACAATGATGAGTTTTCGCAACTTTTGTCGTCTAATTTTTAAATCATTACAGAGTAGAGATCCAGTATGTCTTGTAATTAATTAAGAATTAAGCAAAATGAGAGGTCTTTGCATAACAATGGACGTTTGTTCTTCAGTTGTAAACTAACAAAAAAGAAGAGCTAAGACATTAATTCGTTCATTCATTTGCTACTGACCTCATCATCACGAAACTCTGCGGCTCCAAGATGTTCGACGAGCTCGACCAGATCGTCCTCCAGCTCTCAAGTCCGACTCTCGCATCGTCCCAACGGAGTTTCTATTCTGTAACGTGATCAATTACTTCGGCCGCGGAACGGAAGATTACCAGCTCGTGCGCTCCACGTGTTCGACGAAATGCCTCCCTACCGATGCCAGACGCTTGTACTTACAATATACTGATCAACGAATACTCTCTGATGAGCGGGTGTCTCGATGAGGCCTTGAAGCTGTTCGATGAAATGGTCAAGAAGAAGGTGAAACCCACTTGTGTAACCTTCGGAACGTTGATTCACGGGTTGTGTAAGGATTCGAAGGTGAAGGAAGCGTTGAAGATGAAGCAAGATATGTTGAAAGTGTATGGAGTGTTTCCCACGGTACATATCTATGCATCGTTGATCAAAGCGTTGTGTCTGAGTTGGCGAACTGAGTTTGGCGTTGAAGCTAAAGGATGAGGTTAAAGTAGACTCAGCTACTGATTAATGGGTTCTGTGTTGAGAATGATTTCGAATCAGCTTACGGAGTTTTGGATGAGATGGTTGAGAAGGGTTTGATACCAGATGTTATAGCTACAAACATGATGCTTGCCGCCTTGTTTAGAATCCAAAACTGGAAAGAAGCTACTGACTTGTTTAAAGATATGCCTCGGAGAGGTTGTGTCCCTGATGTCTTATCTGAGAGTGTAAAGGTGGAGATTCTCGGTAAAGTTATCAGTAGCTTGAATAATGGGAATGCTGTTGATGCAGATTGTTGGTCGGTTATAGTCAGTGCCTACAGTGTGCAAAGAACCTCTGCTATCAGATTCTATTGATTTGTTGTTAAACTAATTGAAGGAAGAGGTTCCCTAAAGGTGTTGGAAGACATCTGGATTTCTTCAGTTGACACTAATCCTTGTCCCAGTGAAGACTGGATTTTTGAGATAAAACAAGCTCTCAAGATCAGCATGATGTTGGTGATGCGATGTAAGACCTAAACAGACCAGGATGAGGCGTAGAGGTAGAGGCTTGTAAGGGTGTTTTCGACATTTAAACTTAACGAGAACCCTACTTTAATTTAACGTTGTTGTTTTCTTTTACTGGTTTTTGTCTGAGAGGTCCTTCTTCCTCGGCTACCTCTTCTCTGCTTGGTACTTTTCTCTAGTCTACCCTTTTGGGTTGATGATTGCTTCTGCATATATGGATATGTTCCAAACTCATCTCGGATCAGCTCTTTGACTTCTGTTTTGTTTGGTTTTTCTTTCAGGAATGAATCTTGGAGGAAAGATGGTGCAGAAGAAGAAGGTGGCGGTTCTCTACCATTACCCTTGCCACGACGGTGTCTTCGCCGCCTTGGCAGCACATCTATACTTCTCAGCAAACTCAATCCCTTCTCTCTTCTTCCCAAACACAGTCTACTCTCCACTCACAGTCAGCCAGCTTCCTCTTCAGGACATCAGCCATCTCTATCTTCTTGATTTCACAGGACCTCCTGGTTTTGTCCAACAAGTCTCCCCCAAAGTCGACAGTGTAGTCATCCTCGACCACCACAAAACCGCTATTGAGAGCCTCGGCGATGTCTCTTCCACTTGCAAAAACGTTACCAAAGTTTTGGATATGACAAGAAGCGGAGCGACCATTGCGTTTGACTATTTTACTCAGAAGCTCATGGAAGAGTCTCGAGGAAACTGCAGAGAGATGAGTGACTTCAAGAGGATGAGGCGTGTTTTCGAGTACATCGAAGATGCAGATATCTGGAAGTGGAAACTACCAGAGAGCAAAGCGTTCAACAGCGGAATCATAGACTTAGGGATCGAATATAATTTCAATGAGAACAGTTCACTGTTTCAGCAGCTGCTCTCGTTGGATCATGAGAGTGTGATCAACAGAGGGAAAGAGAGTTTGTCTAGGAAACTTAAACGGATCCAGCAGGCGCTTGAACAGTCCTATGAGATTGTTCTTGGAGGTGCTGATGAAGAGTTTGGTCGGTGTTTGGCAGTAAATGGAGACGAGATTGCAGAGCTTAGAAGCGAGCTAGGAAATCAATTGGCGGAGAAGAGTAAGGGTATGAGACTCAGAGGTGTCGGAGCTGTTGTTTACAGAGTCCCTGAGCTTGGGGATGAGACCAAACTGAAGATAAGTTTGAGGAGTGTTGAAGAAGAAGACACAACAGTGGTTTCGCAGAGATTCGGAGGTGGTGGTCATAAAAACGCAAGCTCTTTCCTGTTAAGCTCAACAGAGTTCGAGCAATGGAAAGTGAAAAGAAACTAATCTTTAATACAGTGTGTTGTGAGATTTTCTTCTCATTTTAGCTCTTTTATGGGATGGTTACTTGAACCGGTTTGGTTTACTGAATCTGGTTTGGTATTGTCTTATTTACTCAATCAATGAATAAGATTCAGTTTACGTTATTTATATTCTCTCCAAGATCGATCAAACACAAGCCGAACAATGTATATGAACAAATACACAAAAAGCATAAGAAGAAGAGACAATTAAACCATAAACCGAAACGAACCAGAATAACATGTTTACTCTTAGTGAATGCAAACCAAGCTTGGAAGATAGGTGAGGACAGGTGGAGAGCTGAGAAGAGATGCATTTACGACCTAACCAACAATGTAGATTCTGTCCTTCTCTTCACCCTTCAACTCTTCGTCACAAGTCTCACAACACACTTGCCACTTTCTTGTCCTCGTTTCAACAGAAAGCTCGCCACATTCACCACACATGGGAGTTGAAACTTAGTGAAAGTGAACCAAGCTAGGAACATAGGTGAGGACAAGTGGACAGTATCCCTTAGCAGTAGCGTTATAAACTATTTCGTACATATCTTCTCCAACAATGTAGATGGTGGTCCTCTTTCCACTAGACACACAACAGACTACAACTTTCTTGTCCTCGTCCAACAAAAAACTGGACACATTCACCTGACGTGGGAGTTGTGGAAACTTGTCCAAATCCACTTCCAAGACAAAGTCTTTCCTCCACGATATCTCTTTGCTCTCTTCATCAACCTGATCAGTCACCCATATCTTCATCACATTCGCAAAAATATCATCCTGATGAAACACAGAGAGCTTCTTTTTTTTTGAATTATACAGAGGTATCCTGGCCCCACCGAAGTGGTCCAGACTAGTCACGTGTTGCCACATGTCGATCCTCTGTCCCTGGCGATGCCGAAATGTTAATTCCCCAGTGGCCGAGATTCGAATCCAGGTGGCGGAACTCACAGCTGTGAACCCTTTACCAACTGAGCTAGAACCCCGGTTACCACACAGAGAGCTTCTCATCCCTAAAAACAGAGACAACCACAGTGTCCTCACGATTATAGATCTGAAACGGGAGAGGGAGACGCACGAACCTCTCTGCCGTGAAATCAAACTTCATCAAGAAGAAACCGATTTCTCTATCTCCAGCAGCAGCAAAGTAAGTGTCTCCTCTCAAAGACACGGCACCGCAGTGCATTTCATAGTCGACGGCGAACGATTCAAGAGACCTCCAAGAATCAGAGCAAAGATCATACATCTCACACTCAACAGCCAACACTTTCTCCTCGTTTTGATAAACGCCCCACTTCAGGATCTTGTAGCTACCGCGAGAATCATATCCTAAAGAGAACCTATCGCTATTATAGTAACAAGTTCTAGGTTTTCGATCATCCTCGTTTCACCAGTACATGGATTCCAAACCACAACGCTAGAGTTATTCGATGTCGCCGCTGTTGTGGAGATCTCCGGCGATTGAGTAAACCTGGCGATTGCTCAGTAGCATCGACTCTCTTGCAGCTTCACCACTCATCTTCTTGTTCTTCTCCACGAACTTCGGATCTCTGAACAGATCGTACCATCGTTTGCAAGTGGCTCTCAGTTCCCATAAACACTTGGCCGGAACCCTAGCGAGTATCTCCGTTTCCAAATCGCTAGGGAGATCGCTTATAATCATCATCATCATCATCATCATCATCATCGCTGATTCGTTATGAAGAAAGCTTGTTTGGTTATAAATTAGGAACGAACGCCCATTAGCGTTATTTAAAAGCCCAATAACTTGTTCTGATTAAGCCAGCTAAATTTTAGCTCATTGGTTTATTGGTCAGCATTTTCACCCACTTTTTTTAGTTTTATTTATTTTTAAGCCATACAATTTTTTATCAATCATGTTTTAAATATTTAAAAGATTATAAAAATTAAACAATATTTTCTTTTTCTTGTTTGAAATTTTATAAAATTGATATATATATAATAAGTTATTTTATAATTTAATATTTTTTTTGTAAAACTATACATTAATTTGATTCGTAATATCTAAATGATTTGTTTGTTTATTTGTTTATATTGGATTGCAGTTATTCTCCTAATAAGAAAATGAAACTATTTTAAATGTTAAATAGGTAAAATCATATTAGTTTTGTTAATTACATTGTGTTCCAGTTTGGTTTTTAGTTTTGTAAATGAAAAATCTGTTGTATTTTGTTTTAAGAAAATATGAAAATTTAAGAAAAATATCAATTTAGCGCAGTGTATCTTTGATCAATTGACAATCATAATTTTAATTCTAACTAGATTTAGGTCCACCTTTCAAAAAAAAGATATATTTTTTGATCCGCACTTAAATATTTGGAGTTACTATTTATTGTTGAAAAATTATTTTACAAACTGAAAATAATGATTTTTAATAAATCATATATTTTATTTGTTATGAAATCTATACTATTAAAATGGAATCATTCTTAAAAAATCTATTTATACAAGTTGTTTAGACCTTTCAGTAATTTTTTTTTTGAAAAAAGACCTTTCAGTAATTAACAATATATCTTGGTATAACCTTAATTTTATTTAATCTACACTATTAAAATATAATCATTCTTAAAAAAATCTATTTATACAAGTTGTTTGGACCTTTCATTAACTAACAATATGTCTTGGTATAACCTTAATTTTATTTAATTATAACAAATTATGGGAACTCACTCACTCATGTGCATTCACATTTATGCAATCCATATTAGCACTCGTGTCTCATTGCTTAATGCCCTACACATTAACATTTATCATTCTCATAATCTCGATGAAGGATAGAACAAGTGGACCACATTAACAAGTACAATTAATTTGATTCCCTCGGTTAATCTTGACCAAGTACGATTAAAAACATGGTTCAATTTTTTACTTTATAATGTTATACACTATATTTTATGATCATCATCTAACAGTATTTAGATATTAATTATTAGAATGAGTTAGCATATATCATTAAACATATTGTATCATGTCATCTTATATTATATAATTTCAAATATTTACAGAATCAAATTTTATAAAAAATATTTTTGCAAATCATATGTTAACAAAAAATTATATATATTACCTCAACTAACTTTTCTGTAAAAGGTATTATAATAAAAAAATATTTAAGATATATTTAAAAATTATTAAAATCCCCACAAATCTATTCTGTTTATTAGGCTAATTTTTTTTCAAAGTAAATATTAAGCCATAACAATTTAACAAATGTAATACTTATGAAAGATACAGAAAATATAATGAGAGAGTAGGTCTGGGTATTCAGGTATTCAGATCGGTTCCTTTTTATCTGGTATTTAAGGTCCTAAAATATATAGACTCAAATAGATATTTGAAATTTTTGAATTTGGCTTTAGGTCAGTTTCTTTCATGTCCGGATAGAATACATGTAATATTTGAGTATATAGCATGTCTAGGTCGATTAAGATGTTTGAGATTTAAAAAGATTAGAAATATCTGAAAAGCTGAAAAATGATTTGAAACATGAAAAATATCTGAAAACCAAACAAAAAGCCAAAATATATTCAAATACTTAAATATAACCCGGGGAACCGAAATATATCCAAAATTTTATCTGAACACCTGAAATATATTTTAAATTCTTTTTAGTTTTACCTGAAAGCTGAAAGTATAACTTTAACTCAAACCCAAAACAAAAAATAATATATGTAATACCGAAAACATATCTGAAATACCCAAATATACCTAATATGT
>NW_026619807.1:0-6870 GCF_000801105.2 Raphanus sativus | reverse complement strand
CTTATCTACAGATCAAACAACAATACAATATATATATATATATATATTATTTATGAAATAGTCAAAACATATACAAACATGTACTAACTGAAAATAACTAAAATATTATATGTTACAAATAATATACACTCGCGCGGGTGTGATGATCAAAGCCCAGTTTTCAGTTAAAATTTTGAAAAATCTAAAAAATCAAGTGACAAAATCTGAATGGATAGTATTTTCATAATTTCCCTTTCATGGTTTATTATAAGCTAGTAACATAACTGATATATATTTCCTTCGCAACAACAGTATAAAGTAAATATGGCACTAGTCCTGGCTTTTGTTAGATTCGTGAGATTGTGAGCAATCTACCAACAAGCACAATTAAGTACTTTTGTTTCATAAATCATCAGTATATTGTTATTACAACTTGTTATGTGAGGCAAGATAAATATGCAGTGTAAGAAACAATTTTACAATTCATAAAAGTATTATGTATAGGGTAGATTTCGGATGTGAAATATATAATTATCAGTAAAAGAAAACAATACGGTATAGCAAGTAAAAATCTTTATTTGTAGATAACAAACATTTCACTTCAATTTTATTCGCTACAAGTAACCTCTCTTTGCAGCCACAATTTCACCATCTCCCAAGTCACCACCTCCTTAATTTTCACGAACTTTAAGTTTTTTTTCTCATCTTAACCAAAACCTAAGATGAAGCTCGTGGTTGTACAATTCTGCATAATCTTTCTTCTTCTCACGTCTTCATTTTTTGTACCTTCAATTCGTGTAAGTGTACTTTTGCTCTAGTTAAATTGTTTCAGGTAATTTTAACATTTGGTGATCTAGCAGTATAGTTAGTTATAAAGACACTTGTATATGTTTTCGTTTGCTTTAACGTCCACAAGGAAAACGAAAACTAAAACAAGAAAATGAATCCCATGATATATAAAAAGAGAATCAATCTACATAAAAAGACAAAGAAAAACAAAGAAAACAGGCAACCTGGATAATACATAAAGACTAAAAAACAGCAACAAAGAACCAACCTGCAAATTCTGATAAGCAAAACTCAAAGCAGAGAGAGAGAGAGAGGCCTAATGCTTCTTCGACTAGAGAAAGGAGTCTTTTGAGATATCTTTTGGTGGATAAACCAAAATTAAGCTTCAACGCTCACAAGCTCATACTCGATGAGGGAAAGATTGTTATCTTCCTTGACAGTGATGTCCGCGGAATCCTCAGCGACTTCAACGCGCCCCCACCTATCAACAGCAAGCCTCATAGAGCCCTTGTACATGTCGATCTTCGCATTGCGCAGGGTCACTATCTTCCCTTCTTTCATCAAATCCACTGTTCCAAAAAATTAAATCATTAACAAACAATCAGATAAATCTCTAAACCACCTCAGAAAAAATACTCAAAAACTACAAATCACCTTGATCGTTTCTTGCGGTAAAGATAATGATTCCAGTCTCATCACCAACAAGACATTCAGCAATACGCATCTGACGAGCCTGAGGACCACTGGGACGACCTCCTCCTCCTCCTCTCTGCATCACCATCTTCGTGCTGATAACTTTCACGTTAAGTGAGAGACCATTGGTTCCTGGTCTCAGCTCACTAACCTTGGTGAACACAGGCTTCCTCAATGCAGGTGATGCCTCAGCCATTTTCTATTTACAAAAACCCCATTAAAAAAGAAATAAACTTTCTACATATTAGCACTGAGAATAACTCAATTCACAAGAAAAAAAAAAAACAAAAAAAGCAGCTTTGAATTTGTTAATCAGACAATCACAACCCCACCCCAACAAAATGCGATCAGACAAAAGCCAACGAAATAGAAACAGCTTAACAAGACGCGAGTTACAGTGATAAAGATGAAGACTTTATTAAACCCAACACATCCATTAAAACGATGCGTTTGATTCGTAAAACATCAATTCACGGTGATCAAAGCCGATCAAATTAAAAATGTAAATCTTTTGACCAGTGAGATTCATGGAATCTCCGATCTAGCAGATAAGATTCACGATAAAGAGAATTGAATCGAAACAAGGGATAGATAGTATGATTCACCTACGTTTTTTGTTTTGGCGGAAGAGACGATTCACTTGGCGATTAGATCTGTTTTTAAGGCGATGAACACAACAAAGACGCGGCGATCTAAAACTCGGAATATTAATACTAACCGTAGATCCGTGACCTGAACACGTGTATTGAGTCTCTTGTCCTAACAAAATCTTGAATAAAACACAGCCTTGTATTTTGTACAAAATTGAGATTGACCCTTATAACTTCGAGTAATACATATTGCACCCTAATGTTTTTGAATAATTACAGAAGGTTAAAATAAATGCAAAATAAAAACAGCATTGGGCCGAAAAAATACACGAAAGCCCAATAGTGAGCCGAGAGCGCTGAACGATTATAATCTTGAGGAAAAACCAAACCGGTTGATTAAGACAAATCGGGCACCATTGGTTTGACGTTGACAAAGAAACCCTCTTACAGTGTTTTTTTAAAAACATTTGTTACCGAATGTAGAAACAAAAAAACAAAAGAAAACAACACGTTTACTGTTGAGTTTAGAGCTGAGATTTGATTCTCATTTAAGCTTTTTTGGTGACAAAATTTACATGTTTGAAACTAGACATCTTTGATTTTTCTTGGTAATAGATTTTTTGACTTCTTTAGAACCTTCACAAAATTTTCTTAAAGGGTCTCAAAAGAACCCAAGCAAACATGAAACAATTCAGCTTCCTTTTTTAATTTTTCCGGTGAGTTGATTCAGTAGTTCGTTCGGCGACTAGTGTTGAAGGCTCTCTCAGATTCACGGCTTGTGAAGTCTTGGCTCGTGTAGTAGCCGTTACTAGTATCGTAATCCGTTGAATCTTCGGAGGCTCTTCTGAACATACGAATCTCAGTACTGTATTGACCGGAGTTATAGACTATACTTTGACCTACTTTGACTCCATTTGACAGATCCGACATGTCGTCTCTCGTGTCCAGAGCTCTTACAACCTGTTTGTAACGTGAGAAACACTCTAGATCAGTTAGAGGGCATTTCTTAGCATCGTTAGGTCCAGTCACCATGGTTGAGTATAATCCTGACCTGAACCATACGAGGTCGTTTTAGAGCTGAATGTCTAACACAAGACGCTGCAGTTTCAATCATCCTATAGACTTCACCTTCAATGTAATGCTTTTCAAGCCGTGGATCCACTACTTCGCTGATGTCACCTTTTTCAATGGCCTCGATTAGCCGCGGACGTGCCTGCCAAGCCACCAAGCCAACACCCTTGTATTTTGTTATTTCCATTTTTTAAATCCAATTTTATTAAATCAAGACATGAAAAGTACCCATTCAACGAGACTTTCTTCACCCAGAGGTTGAGAGGTGTCTACAGGTTTGCGACCGGTGATGAGTTCGAGTAGCACAACTCCAAATGAAAACACATCTGATCTATCCGTTAGTTTCCCGCTTGATGCATATTCTGGCGCTAAATACCTGCATGTATGCATGCAACGTAACGTTTTTCCTTAACTTATCTTTTACATGTTGATGATTAAAAGAGGAGGACATGTAACAGTACCCAAATGTGCCCATAACTCTTGTCGATATGTGGGACTGTGCAGTATCGTTCAGTCTCGCGAGTCCAAAATCTGCGACCTGTAAAGAACTAATCAAATGCTAGGCCAAGAAAATAATAACGATTTATATGAATACTGTATTATTATTAAAAACAAGATAACATAAAATGAAATATTGACTTTGCCTGAGCTTCGAATTCATTATCCAACAGAATATTTGACGATTTGATGTCCCTATGGATAATCTTCGGGTGACCTATTAAATTGATAGAAAAGCTAAATCAGCTTAGCTAGAGTGAACATTTAAGATCAAATCTTCACTTTCTAATTTGTACATAGTTTTCTACCAAACATAACATATTCACATTTCAGTAAGAAAATATACTAAAAATGTAATGGAGAGAGTACTTACAATCTTCATGTAGATAAGCAAGTCCTTTGGCTGCGCCAACTGCAATCTTGACTCGTTTAGTCCATTCCAAAACCGGTAAGTCTTTGCCTGACAACAACATAAGAAACGGTTGTCTTTAGAAAGACATATTTACATGTCAACACAAATCTTAATCCGAACCCTAAAGTATAGAGAAAGTAAACGAGAGAGAGAGATTGTAGAAGAAGTACCATGTAAATGGTGATCCAAAGTATTGTTGGGAACAAACTCATAGATGAGGAATCTATGTTGCTCAGAGATGCAATAACCCACAAGAGACACTAAGTGCCTATGATGCACTCTGCTTATGATCTCTACTTCAGCTTTGAACTCTCTATACCCTTCTGCGCTGATGGACTTTAGCTGCTTAATCGCGATTGGCTTTCCCTCGCAAATGATACCCTTGTAGACGTATCCGAAGCCACCTTCTCCTATGACATATCTCTTGCAAAACCCTTCTGTTATCTGGCTTAGCTCCTCGAAGGTGAAAGGGGTCTTTGAATTTCCTAATACTGCCGAGTCAGGGGTTGATGATCTACCTGGTTTTTGATTACCCAAACTGTTGTTAGTATCTGGTGAATAGTTTTGCGCCGAGATGTTGCCGTTTCCAGGTTTTTGCCTGTAGTTAACAAATCCATCTGGGCCAAAAGCAAGGTTTAGAAAGAAAAAATAAAGAACCAAGAACCAAAGATTAACAAGAACTTGAATTAAGAATCAGGTAAAAAAGAACACAGAATCAGGAATCAAGGACAAGATTAGAACAAGACTAAAACACAAAATCAAGGCCTATAGGGTTTCTTGTGACCCAAGAATCAACACTCATAAATCAAATAAAAACAAGAAAAAGAAATCAATAATCAGTAACATGAGATTTTTTTTTTGTCAACTTTGGTCACTTTGGACCTTTAATCAGTAACATGGAATTAAGGATTAAGAACAAGCGGACGATCAAAAGGAAAAATCAAGAATCTAGAACATAAAAGAAGAATAAAAATCAAGAACAAGACATGATTTCAAGAACCAATTTAAGACCACACAGAAAGTTTCTTTTCTACCTGTATTAACAGAGACATTAGCTGGTGGCAAATAGTTCTGGTTAGACCGAGGCGAAGAAGATTTCTTTTGTTTCCTCCGAATGAAGAAAACGGCAGCAACGAATACAAAGACCAAGACACTTGCGAGCCCAATGCCTATCATTGTCTTCTGCGTGTAGTTAGAATCATTACTTTGTTGTCCACTACCACCATTTCCGTTATTACTATTAGCATGATGTCTATTAGAACCTCCGGAGTTGTTTTCCGAGCCGGAGAGGGAAGGATGAGACGGGGGAGAATTAGACGACGAGGGCACACGATTTGATCCTCCTGCTGCATGAGGTGAATCCAACGAATTAGGGTTTCTTGGGGCATGAGGGGTTAGAGGGACAACCGGAGGCGATGGAGATGATGGAGGAGATCCTTGGCTGCCGGGAGTTTCGGGGGACGGCGGCGAAAAAGGAGTAGAAGGCGGAGAGGGATTAAAAATAGGGTTGTTGGGTAGTTCTAAGCCATTTACAGTAGGTTGCTGAGTAACCAATGTCGGAGGAGTAAGAGGAAATTGAATTTGGGGCGTTGGAGGAGGAATCACCACGGGAGAGTTTCCGGCTGCGGTGGATTGAGGCGGAGGTTGAGGCTGAGGAGGTGACGGAGGTGGAGTTGTAGAAGGTGGAGGCGAGGAAGGAGGCGTTGGAGGTGAAGTTGCATTAGTAGATTGATTAGACGGTGGTGGAGAAACGGTTACCATGGGAGGAGGAGATGATTGTGAACCACCGCCACCGTCTGGCGGTGATGGAGGAGATGGAGGTGAGGTAGTTGGAGGTTGTGTCGTCTGAGAACCATCGGTGGTTTTCTGATCATTTACTCCTCCACCGGTGGTTTTCTGATCCGTTGATTCTCCACCGGCGGTTTTCTGATCAGTTGATTCTCCACCGGTGGTATTCTGATCAGTTGATCCTCCAGGGGTGGTTTTCTGATCAGTTGATCCTCCTCCGATGACGACGGTTTTCGGCTGTGAAGCTACAAACGGAGTTAGCTTCTTTTCGATTAACTCTGCTTGTTCCTGGACTTTGTCCATTTGTAATTCACCTTTGCTTCCGTCTCTTTCCTTCTTTTACATATTTGAATTTGCCCTAAAAGGCGTTCCTTGGGAAACAAGAAAGGATCTTCTTCTACAAAATTCCCCAAAACCAAAATCAATTATAGCGGCTTCTAGAGTACTGTTCTTATGTGATCATCAATATTGTGGAAATTGACGCATGAGGTAACAAAATCCAGGCCTATAGGGTTTCTTGTGACCCAAGGAGGGTATGAAGGGAGTTTTTTTTTATCAGGTCTATTCAGATTTTGTTAGTTGATGATTTTTTTTCCTCATGTGTTTTTCTGTGTGTAAAAATAGAAAATCCCCCAAATCTCAACAATTAAATTCTAAAAACTACTGAGAAAATAGGCTAAAAATTCACATGATTGTTTTGCAAATTGCAATATCTGGAACATTCACCATTCAGCTTCATTGTCGGAATGCCGAGTAAATTGTTCTCTCTAAAATATTATTCTAAGCTATTTCCGTGAAAATTCTTTCAAATGAAAAATTAGAAAATTTGAACCAGCATTTAATTTTAAGCTCTGTCCGTGAAATATTTGTCTTTATAATCAAGGTAATTGATCAGACAATGGTCGAATATACATGGGATAGTGAAACTTCCATGCGTTTAAAATTCATACTAGTAATATTTGAATACTACTCTAAAGACATCTCAGAGTAATGTTAGCAATGCAATGCAGCCAGTTTGACCCTAGCTAGTTAAATGAGTTTCTAAGGTGG
>NW_026619806.1:0-6871 GCF_000801105.2 Raphanus sativus | reverse complement strand
GACCAGAACATTGGTTTTCACCAAGTCTGATCTTTAAACACACAATTTAAATAAGCAATGGACAGATATCTTCATGATTCTATCATAGCAACACTCTCTGAATAATAATCAACAAGATTAAGCATTCAGGCAACAAGAGAATTTATTTTTTTTTAAGGGCAGAAGCAAGATAATTCTTTTAAGACATCTTAACTTCAACAGTTTAACAACCTTAGGCAGTTTCTAAACAAGATTGTGAGAATAGAGAATTAAGTAACCAGAGAATAAGTAGAGAGTGGAGAATGATGTAACAAGAGTATTAGTAGCCAGAGAATGGGAGAATGATGGAGAATAAGTAACCTGAGAATCAGAGAATTAGAAAAGAGAGAATAGAGAGTTTGCTCAAGAGTTCTAATGGACAGAGTTTTGCTCTGTTTTCTTGAGTTTTGCGGAAGCATTAACAGCCAGGAGCGACCAATACTCCTCATGAGTTTGGTGCTTTAGTAGCTGAAACACAATGGACCATTGAACAATTAATTTGCTCACTGGTCTTAGAAAAGTACCACTGGAATAACTCATGAACTGATGTTTTCCAGGGCTTGCAACAAGAGAACCATCAGAATAACACATAAACAAGTGTTTTCTATGGCTCACACAACAAAGACACCAATGGATCAAAACAGTTTGTCCACTGGTCAAATATTTTTAAAACATTTTCAGAATCAGATTACTCAAGAATCTGTTCAAAAAAACATTTTCAGAAATCTTTTTTTTTTTAAAGTGATTTCAAGATGCAAGAATAATCTTTTCTCCCTCCCTCAGGCTGGTAACAACATATTTCAGTCTTTCATCCAAACCTTAAACAATGAGGAGATCAAGGGGAGAGTCATTGATTTAAAAAAAAACCTTTAAAGATTGCATCCTGAATTTTGAAAAACATACTTCATCTAACCTCTCTATTGCTCATGTTTTGAATCCTAGCCACACAGCTCATCAAAAACAATTTCAAAGTGAGAGAGAAAGAGCTTCAGGATGAAGTAGAACAGAGTGAGTTCAGCCCAAGAGAGCAACTAGGCTCTGATACCATGTTGGAATTCATGAGTGTTTGTCTCATGTCAAGAGAGTATTCAGTTAACTTGTAACTGAATCCCCTTCAACCATACAATAGGAACTCACCAAACAAAGGAAGAGACAACCAACTGGTGGTTGAATCCTCTTAAACAGCCTACACTATAACCAAGATCCTAGACAGTAAACTGGTTATGTGTGGCAAACAATCTCTAGTTTGAATCTATCCTTCTGCAGTAACACAACACTTTGATTTTGTGTACTTAAGATGAAGAGGATTTAGAATCAGTAATCTAGAGCTTAAGAGAATAAGAAGAAGAATTTAGAGTGTGTTTTACAAGTATTAGGCTGCCTTAAGAGAAAGAGAGTTAAGGCAGCCTCTAAACCATAACTCTAAACTCCTTACATTGTGAATATTGTTTAAACACAAGCAAGGGAGAGAGAGCCACGAAATTAGACAAAGAGAACTTGTATTGATACTTGATGAATGTTACAATAGGTGGTGAAGTCTTTAAATAGACAATCACAAGACTAAACAATTATTAAAACAGGAAAACATAAACAAATAATTTTGTAGGGAATGAGATGATGCCAAAGGAGATACAGCCAAGGTCTGGCTCATCCAGGAAGAGTAGAAAGAGACAGGAGAGAGGTTGTCACAGCCTGCTTGACTGAAAGTGACAGGCCAGTTGCTTCTCCAAAGCAACCCATGTGACTTCTTCTTTTCAAATTCAAACCAGCCTCTCTTATTTAAATTCAAACATGTTTCTTGACTTCTCAAAGTGTTTCCCACGTCCATATTAGTCTCCACAACTCATTCCTTGCCTTGCAAGTCAGGTTAGGTCAAGTGGTAGCTTGTGGAGAAAGTCTGTACAAAACAGAATCAAATTGGCTTCTCTTGTTGAACTCTCCTTTGATCATCAACCAGCTTCTTCTTCTGGCCATTCCTTTATTTATTTCAACAATTCCATGGGTGATAAGGAATAGGGAGAGGAGTATACAAACCATGAGACTGAACTTTGGACTTAGCTTGTTTGCAAGTTGCACATCTTTGGCATATCTTCTCTACATCTTTCTTCATGTGAGGCCAAAAGAAATGATCCTGCAAAACCTTAAGAGTCTTGGCAATACCAAAGTGTCCCATTAAGCTTCCTCCGTGAGCTTCCCTAGTAAACAACTCTCTCATAGAACAGTTAGGTACACATAGGCGATTATCATAAAACAAATATCCTTCATGCCTAAAGTAGTGACCTTTAGCAATCTTTTCACAAGATAGATAAGCTTCTTTAAAGTCAAGATCAGTTTCATACATCTCTTTGAATTGCTCAAATCCTAAGAGTTTAGCATCTAGAGTGTTTAAGAGAACATACCTTCGGGAGAGAGCATCAGCAACTATGTTTTCTTTACCTTGTTTGTACTTGATGACATAAGGAAATGTTTCTATGAACTCAACCCATCTGGCGTGTCTCTTGCTGAGTTTGTTTTGACCCTTTAAGTACTTAAGAGACTCATGATCCGTGTGTATCACAAACTCCTTAGGCCAAAGGTAGTGTTGCCAAGTTTGTAGAGCCCTCACAAGTGCATACAACTCCTTGTCATATGTTGCATAGTTGAGTGTAGCTCCTCCGAGCTTCTCACTGAAGTAAGCTATAGGTTTCTTATCCTGCATCAAGACAGCACCAATACCTATACCGGAAGCATCACATTCTATCTCAAAAGTTTTATTAAAATCTGGAAGTATAAGAAGGGGAGCATTAGTAAGCTTCTCTTTTAGGCATTGAAAGGCGGCTTCTTGTGCTTCTTCCCATTTAAAGCCTACGTCCTTCTTGATGATTTCGGTTAGTGGGGCTGCAAGAGTGCTGAAATCCCTTACAAATCTTCTGTAGAAGCCAGCAAGACCATGAAAGCTCCGGACCTCACTGATTGTCTTAGGAATGGGCCACTCTTGTATGGCTCTTATCTTTTCTTGATCAACCTTAACTCCATCTGCACTCACAACAAAGCCTAAAAAGACCAAGTTATCCGTACAAAAGGTGCATTTCTTAAGGTTAGCATAAAGCTTTTCCTTTCTCAAAACATCAAGAACAGACCTAAGATGAACTATATGCTCTTCTAAACTCTTGCTGTAGACAAGGATGTCATCAAAGTAAACTACAACAAATGAACCTATGAATGATCTAAGCACATGATTCATCAACCTCATGAATGTACTAGGTGCATTTGTCAATCCGAATGGCATAACTAACCACTCATACAATCCATGTTTAGTTTTAAATGCAGTTTTCCATTCATCACCTTCTTGCATCCTAATCTGATGATAGCCACTCTTTAAATCAATTTTAGAAAAGATGCTAGAACCATGCAATTCATCAAGCATATCATCAAGTCTAGGGATAGGGTGTCGATACTTCACCGTGATATTGTTGATTGCTCTACAATCAACACACATGCGCCAGCTCCCATCCTTCTTGGGTACTAGTAAGACAGGAACAGCACAAGGACTCATGCTCTCTCGGATGTGACCCTTCTCCATCAACTCATCTACTTGTCTTTGTAGCTCTTTGGTTTCTATTGGATTGGTTCTATAAGCAGGTCGGTTAGGAAGTGTGGATCCAGGTACAAAGTCAATCTGATGCTCAATCCCACGTATTGGTGGCAACCCTGTAGGACTATCATCTGGAAACACATCATCATATTCCTGTAAAAGAGACATCATCTCACTCGGGTACACCGGTGCAAAATCAGTTAGATTCAAGAGAGATTCTTTGTAGATGAATAAGAGAATAGATTGATTAGAGTGAAGAGATCTCTTGATATCACCAGTTTTGGCATAGAAGTTGTGTTGCTTGGTTTGAGTCGGTTTAAGATCAATCTCCTTTTTCTTTTGAAGCTGCAGCTGATCTTGATGTACTTCTTTTGGAGATAGTGGCACTAGTACTGTCTTTCTGCCTTTAAACTCAAAGGAGTGCTTGTTGGTAAAGCCATCATGAACTACACGTCTGTCAGATTGCCAAGGCCTTCCCAGCAGTATGTGACTTGCTTCCATAGGCAAAATGTCACACAAGATCTCATCCTCATATTTTCCAATGGATAAGGGAACTAGAACCTGATCAGAGACCTTCATCTCGCCCTCATCATTGAGCCACTGGAGTCTATAGGGTTTTGGATGTTTCTGAACCTTTAATCCAAGCTTTTGAACCATGGTTTCACTCGCAACGTTGACACAACTACCACCATCAACTATGAGGCTGCAGACCTTTCCTTGTACCAAGCACCGTGTGTAGAATAGGTTCTCTCTTTGCTCAAGCTCTTCGGTCTTAGTTTGAAGACTAAGGTTTCTCCTTGCCACTAGTAACCTTCCATTGACCGGCTCTTCTTCATACTCTTCTTCAGACTGATCCTTAGTATGATCTTCTTTCTCAGCTTCAGATTCAAACTCGCCATTATCAAGCAGTATCATTACCCTTTTGTTGGTACATTCATTGGCATAGTGACCACGACCTTGACACTTGAAGCACTTGACATCTCTGGCTCTTGAACTAGTTGTTTCAACCTTGCTTTTATCTTTGTTGTAGATGCTAGCAGGTTTCGGTTCTTCTTTAGGCTGAGGCTTACTCTCTTTTTGGAAGCTAGACTTATCTTCTTTTGAATGTTGGAATCGTGTGGAACCAAAGCTACCACGTGAGTGACCCTTTCTCTTAAGCTGCTGTTCCACCAAGATAGCTTTATGCAACATCTCTTCTATCTCCACATAGTGTTGCATCTCAACATTGTCTTGTATCTCACGGTTTAGCCCTCCAAGGAATCTTGCCATAGTAGCTTCTCTGTCCTCTGAAATACTAGCTCTCAACATCAGCAACTCTAGCTCTTGATAATACTCCTCAACAGTCTTGGAACCTTGCGTGAGTCTTCTTAGTTTCTGATGTAGATCTCTGTGGTAATGGTTAGGCACAAACCTCTTGCGCATAAGAGACTTCATCTCTTGCCAAGATTCAACTGGATACTCTTGGTTGAGTCTTCTACTAGTTACCAATTGATCCCACCAACTCAAGGCATAGTCATGGAACTCAGTGGCTGCAATTTGGATTCTTTGAGCGTTGGTGTAGTGTTTGCAATTGAAGACTAGTTCAATCTTCTTCTCCCACTCCAAGTAAGCATCCGGATCAACCTTGCCATGAAAAGGAGGAATTTTGATCTTCAATCCATTGAACTCATCTCTCTGAGTCCTTCTTTCATCATGATCACGTCTCTGCCTTCTCCTACTACCTCTTGATGAAGAAGATCCACTGAGTTCAGACCGGTGACGCTCATAGTAGTTGTCTGTTTCATGAGATTCAGCATGCTCTCTACGATCTCTCCTTGGTTCAGGATGATTATGTGGACTCTGACCTCTTCTGTCTCTTCTAGATTCATTACTATGGCCCTGACCAGTAGCTTGTCGTAGCTCTTGTCTTATCTCATCACGAAGACCCGTGATGCTAGTCTTGATCATATCAGCCACAGTAGTGATCAGAGTTTGCTTCAACTGTTCTGTCATCTCCTCCCTTAGTAGCTTACTCTTTCTTACAAGTTCTGCTTCCTCATCTGTCTCATTCCCCATTGGTACCTGAAACAAAGAAACAATCTAAACAAGTAAGATGTTCAAGAAAATTTAAAAAGGAAACAACTTTG
Organism: Raphanus sativus; assembly: GCF_000801105.2. Taxonomy (NCBI): domain Eukaryota; kingdom Viridiplantae; phylum Streptophyta; class Magnoliopsida; order Brassicales; family Brassicaceae; genus Raphanus; species Raphanus sativus. The sequence continues at coordinate 1,153 of NW_026619806.1, read as the reverse complement.
ATTAAAAGGAAAAACTTGCGATCTAAGGCAACACAATTTGAAAAGATCAAAACTTGATAACTTTTATCACACGAAATCGAAACAGATTAAGATCAAATATGATGAAACTTCTTAGATCTATCAGGATTTGATTCAAACAACAACAATAGATATTGAAACGAACAGATCTATTGAAATAACACAACAAAGAACACAGATCGATCGATGTATTCAAAAGAAGTTGAAGGGTTCTTATTTGAAAACAGCAAAAGATCGAAACTTCCCTATCCAGAGCTGCTCTGATACCACTTAACACGACCCTAGGATGAACTCTGGATGATATTGGATAGATCCTTGCAAAGATGAATCAAAACTCAATCTTCCAAGGCTTGTGGATGCGATTGGTGACACAAAGAGATGCGGATGACTCTTTGATACTCCTAGACGACTACTTTAGATATGACACACTAAAGGAGAAGTCCTTAGACTCTGGATATGACACACCAGAACTCTCGAACTCTTGTTGATAGCAATAAGAGAAGAGAAAGGTTTTTTTTTTAGGTTAAAGATGATGATCTTATTAGACTTGCTCGACCAGAATATATAGTGAGAGCCTTGTACATGCACAAGGTCTCGGAAACAACTAATAGTCATAAAGGAACAGGCTCCCTTTGACTTGTGTAAACGAAATAAAAAGCATAGTCTAAGATAGAATAAGATACATAATGTAGTCTGGTCCGAGAGTATCATACTAGGTGATTTGAAATAGCAAGACAAGGCCTCGTTAAAAACCTATCTTAGCAAAACCCAATGGGACAAAAACTAAGACAGGAAAAGAGCACACTTCTCTTGCTAGCCTAGATGATACTCAGCTTGATGGTATGATGACTTGAATGGTGATGAGTGGGTCTTGAAGTATCAAGCTTCCTTCAAGACTTTCTTTCTTCAAAGACTTTCTGATTAAGCCTCCAATAGCTTCCTTGAGCTTCTTTGATCTTGCACGAGTCATGGGACCTTTAGAAAGGTCTAAGGCATCTTCTTCTTTAGCTGGTTGGTCCTTGTTCTTCTTGACATGATCTGGAATCATATCAATATCCCACTTTCTATCCAGATGATTCCAGATTAGCCTTTTCGGACAAATGGAAATAGCTTCATGATTCTTATCAAACCAGGA
>NW_026619805.1:0-6871 GCF_000801105.2 Raphanus sativus | reverse complement strand
TGGGATATCTTCTTACTCACAACTCCTATGAGATTTATTCAACTTCCTGGTTATTCTCCACTGGTAAGCTTCTTAGATCGTGGTTCATCCTGGTTTGATAAGAATCATGAAGATATTGCCATATGTCCGAACTGTGAGAATTGGTAGGATAAGAGAATCAAAGAGATATGTTGCTGGAGAATTGAAGAACAATGAGAGAAAGAGAGAGTTTGTGTGTGTGTGACGATTTTGAGAGAGAGAGAAGGAGAGAAAGTAATTCCTTGATTCATTTAGGCCTCAGCCATGTTACATAAATAGACATACAAGAGTTAGCAATGTGACAAAGAGAATAATAAACAAATGGAGACAGCATCAGACCAAGTCACTCTCGCCTGCCCATGGATAGTGACAGCTCCTCTTTCTCTTTCATGCTTCACACAACATGTGATCTTCTTGTGTCCTGATTGCCAACGGTCCTCTCCCACTTGTTTACTATATTCCAGACCTTATGGAGAGGATGGCGATATATTTGAATCATCCTTGCCTTGCAAGGCACTCTTATATGAATCAAACTCCCTCCTTCACTTATCTCCACAACTCTGGTCGCCTATGTCTCATCTCTTGATCTTTATGCCTTCATGTCAACACTCCCCCTCAAGCTTGACCATATGGAACAAGTCAAGCTTGGAAGCCATGAAGCAATCCCTCATTAAAACCTTAGCTTGGTAAAACCCAATGGGACAAAAACCAAGCCAAGGAAAAAGAGTAGATCACTTCATGGAGGAGAGATCAGTGACATGAGAGATCTATGAGTCCTAACCTTGGATGGATGAACTCACAGACCTTAGTGCTTACTGCCTTTGTGAAGATATCTGCTAGCTGCTCCTCACTTCTTGTGTAGCATGGCAATATCACTTTCTGCTCTACAGCTTGTCTAACTTTGTGGCAGTCCACTTCTATGTGTTTGGTTCTTTCATGAAAGACAGAGTTGCTGGCAATGTGTATAGCAGCCTGGTTATCACAATGCATAGTGATTGGCGAGATAGTCACAACTCCCAAGTCCTTAAGCAGTCCCTTGATCCAAATCAGCTCACTTGTGAGCTTTCTCATGGCTCTATACTCTGCCTCAGCACTTGAACATGAAACCACCTTCTGCTTCTTGCTCTTCCAAGTCACCAAGTTGCCTCCAATATGTTGAAAGGATGAGAGATTGAGGTTAATATTGAGAAGAGACTTGGATACTTATGAGAAGAAGATGTGATAGCAAAGAGATGAGAAAGTAAATATAAAAGTTACTGTGGTAACTTTTTAGTTACTGTGGTAACTTTATATTACTGAGGTAACTTGGTAACAAGACCAAAGTTACTATGCTAAGGTTACTATGCTGTGGGAAGCTTGCAAGAGTTAATCAGACCGTTGGAGAAGGGAAGAAGCTGCGCAAGTCAGGCTGGAACAGCCTGGATGGATAAGGTTCTTCCCATAAGCATGTGGAGCTTCTCATTGGTTTAGTTCAAACTAAAGCAACCTTATCCTTTGACTACACATGCTTAGAATAGTAAATCTGTGTCTTAGCTTCTCCTTTATATTGTAAACTCTGTCTCATTAATCTATATCACGATTTGCAACTCTCTCTCTCTAGTTCACAATGTTCTTCATGTTCTTCATAAACCTTTACCCTTAAACTCATCTCGATTCACTTTATCTACTCAATACTACTAAAAAAATCATGGTATCAGAGCCAGGTTGGCTTTGGTATTGAGTTCGTGGTCTCTTCATCTTCATTTCTTCTTGTTCTCTTTTGTTTTATTCAAAATCATCCAAGCTTTGTTCTTGTTCTTCGCGGGTTCATAAAGTTTCAAGCTTTTAGTGTTCTTCACGGTGGGGTTCTTAGAGATTCAAACTCTGGTGTGTTCTTCGCGGTGGTGTTCCTTAAAGCTTCAGACTTTGGTTGGTGTTCTTCGCGGGTTGATTCAAGATCCAAACTTGGTGGTGTTCTTCGCGGGAATAGTAAAGGTTCAAACTTTGGTGGTTGTTCTTCGCGGGAAAAGTAAAGATTCAAACTTTGGAGTGTTCTTCACGGTTTGTCACTTAAAGTTATACACTTTAGTGTTTGTTGAGACAGTTCAAGCTTAAAGCTCTGTTCTTTGGTCGCTTTTCATCATCATGGATGGTTTCAAGATTGATGGAGGCAAGATTACGGTTCCAGTTGCTCTCAAGGGTGGCACGAACTACCTGTTGTGGTCAAGACTGGTGAAGACAGCTATTGGGAGGCTAGGGTTGTGGAGTCACATCACGGATGATGGTCCTACACCTGTGGTCAAGGATGAAGAAGGTCAGGAGGGTGGAAAGGAACTCGCGGTTGCTGATAATAAGAAATGGATTCAAGAAGACCTGATGGTGTTGTCCGTGTTGCAAGGGTCACTTGAGCTACCTATCTTGGATGCTTACAGCTACTGCGAGACCCCTAAGCACCTGTGGGAGACTCTCCAAAAGACATTTGGAAATGTCACTAATCTGAGCCGGGTGTTTGAGCTGAAGAAAGGCATCAACACCCTTGTGCAAGATGGTGAGGAGTTCACCAAGCATCTAGGCAAGTATAGGTCAATGTGGTCTGAGCTTGAATCGTTGAGGCCTAGCACTAATGACATGAGCGTGCTGATGGAGAGGAAAGAGCAGGATCAAGTGTTTGGTTTGTTGCTTACGCTTGATCCGGCTTACAAAGATGTGATCAAACACATCTTGAGAGCACCAACATTACCATCAATGGAGGAAGTGTGTGCTCAGCTCCAGAAGGAAGAGGGATCTTTGGGTCTCTTTGGTGGCAAAGGAGATATGACCATGGCGCATAAAGCTGAAGAGATGCAAGCTAACAAGGCTGGTTACCAGGAGAAGTCATTTGGAGGCAATTGTGATCACTGCAAGCGCAAAGGTCACAAGAGGAGTCAGTGTTGGATATTGCACCCTCATCTCAAGCCGGCAAAGTTCAACAAGGAGCGTGAAGGGAGAGCAAACCTTTCTGCTGAGGCAAGTGAAGCGGGTCCATCTGGTTCTAGCTCCACAAGCAAGGCGGGTGAAAGTGAAGGCAAGGCTCTCTCATCACTCCATTCAGCCGGGAAGAGCATGGAGCATGAGATGATAAGAAGATCCGACATTGATGCACTGATCAAAGCCTTAAAAGAGTCTGGTAACACCCTTGGTTACTCCTTTACTGCATATAAAACTGCTAGCATTGGTGATAGGGTGCTAGAATTGGTTGACCATTTGCGAACTGAAACTGAATCTGTTAGGAGTATTCATGCATTGAATGGTGAGGTGGGAGCATATAGTACTCATATAGCTCGGAAACCCATCTTGAAACCTTTGATTGTTGATTCTGGTGCATCTCATCATATGATTAGTGATCATTCATTGATTAAAGAGATCGAACCTGCTCAAGGACATGTCATGATTGCTAATGGTGATAGGATACCTATTAGAGGTATTGGTAAGTTGAACCTGTTTAATAAGGAATCCAAAGCTTTGTTCATGCCTGAGTTCACTTCAAATCTCTTATCTGTCAAAAGGTGCACTAATGATCTTCAATGCAATGTCATCTTTAGTCCTAATGATGTCAAGTTTCAGGATATTGAGAGCTGTAAGCTCATTGGGAAAGGAACCTCAAGAGGAGATCTCTACTTGTTGCAAGACACTGCCCCTATTTCTTCTTCTAGTTGTTTATTAAGTTCTGCTTTTAGTAAAGGTGCATTGTGGCATTCTAGGCTAGGACATCCCCATGTTAGAGCCTTGAGCTTAATGTTACCAGGTGTCATGTTTAAGAATAATGAGTGTGAGTCTTGTATTCTAGGAAAGCATTGTAAGACTGTGTTTCAAACATCTTCTACCATCTATGAAAAATGCTTTGATCTTGTTCATTCTGATGTTTGGACTGCTCCTTGCTTGTCTAGGGATAGTTATAAATATTTTGTCTCATTCATTGATGAAAAATCCAAATACACCTGGTTAACTCTTATCAAAACCAAAGACATGGTCCTTGATGCATTTAAAAATTTTCAAATGTATGTCTCTAACCAATATAATGCCAAGATCAAGATTTTCAGGTCTGATAATGGTGGAGAATACACAAGCAATGCATTCAAGAACCATCTTGCTCAACATGGGATCCTACATCAAACTAGTTGTCCATATACACCCCAACAAAATGGGGTGGCTGAGAGAAAGAACAGACATCTCATGGAAGTCACTAGATCAATGATGTTTCATACTAGTGTACCCAAGAGATTCTGGAGTGATGCAGTTCTTGCCGCATGCTACCTGATCAACAGAACACCAACTAGAGTACTAAAGGATCAGTGTCCTTATGAAGTCCTAAACCAATGTAAGCCAGTGATTGAACACTTGAGAGTATTTGGTTGTGTATGTTTTGTACTGGTGCCTGAAAACAGGAGGAACAAACTTGAAGCCAAGAGCACAAGAGCTATGTTTGTAGGTTATTCTACAACGCAAAAGGGCTACAAGTGTTTTGATCCGATCACAAGGAGAGTGATGGTGTCTAGGGATGTCAGGTTCCTGGAAGAGAAGGGTTTCTATGATGATACGAAATGGGCAGACCTGGAAGACTTGTCTAGACCATCTGATAAGGCTGCAAGCCTTAGATTGATACTAGAAAGGATTGGGATCAACATGACCCAGGATCCAAGTGGTACAAACACCACTGCTGGAAATGAAGCTGAAGAACCATCCCACGTTGATCATGAGGGGGGAAATGAAACTGAGGCTGGAGGTCAGGGAGATCAAAGCTCAGCAAATCCTGATCAAAGTGAGATGCATCAAGGAGGTGAGACTGACCAAGGAGATCAGTATAGAGAAGGTGAAGCTAGTGGAAGTCAAGAACATGAACCGGCAAGTACTACGAGTACTACACAACAAGAAGCTACCCAACCAGAAGCTGTTACTTCAATGCCATTGAGGAGAAGCACACGGGTGAAGAAGGATGCTTCCAACTGGGTAAACACGAGAGTGTACTACAATGCCCAGGCTGTGGAGCATCCTTCCCAAGCTGTGTGCTCTTTTGCTGAGTATCCAGAAGAGCATCAAGCCTTTATGGTGAGCTTGGATGAGAGTTATGTACCAAGAAGCTATGAAGAAGCTATGTTGATTCAAGAATGGAGAGACTCAGTAAATGATGAAGCAAATGCCATGATCAAGAATGACACTTGGTATGAAAGCACATTGCCAAAAGGAAAGAGAGCAGTATCTTGTAAGTGGATCTTTACCATCAAGTACCTTCCTAATGGGAAGATAGACAGGAGAAAGACAAGACTTGTAGCTAGAGGATTCACTCAGACCTATGGAGAAGACTACATTGATACCTTTGCACCTGTTGCCAAACTTCACACCATTCGGGTAGTACTATCCTTGGCAGTGAACCAAGAGTGGGATCTTTGGCAAATGGATGTAAAGAATGCCTTCTTACAAGGGGAACTAGAGGATGAAGTCTACATGTTACCTCCTCCTGGTCTTGAGGGAATGGTGAAGCCAGGCAATGTCTTGAGACTAAAGAAAGCTATCTATGGGTTGAAGCAGTCTCCTAGAGCATGGTACAACAAGTTGAGTACCACTCTGAATGGAAGAGGGTTCAGGAAGTGCGAACTAGATCACACTCTGTTCACACTTACTACCAAGTCAGGTATCATCTGTCTATTGGTCTATGTAGATGACATTATCATTACTGGCTCTGATAAGGCAGGTATACAAGAGACTAAAGACTTTTTAAAGTCTGTATTTGAGATAAAAGATTTAGGAGAAATGAAGTACTTCCTTGGTATTGAGCTATGTAGAGCTAAGGAAGGATTATTCATTTCCCAAAGAAAATATACACTTGATCTATTGAGAGATGCAGGTGTACTTGGAGGCAAAACCGCAAGGATGCCAATGGAGGATGGCTATAAAGTCCCACGTGAGGGGGAGAGTGAAGACAGCAAGCCCTTCCATGATCCAAAGCTTTACAGAAAGCTAGTGGGTAAGCTGATTTACCTCACCATTACTAGACCTGATATTTGTTTTGCTGTGAACCAGGTAAGTCAACATATGCAACTACCTAAGGAGCATCATTGGAGAATGGTGGAAAGGATTCTGATGTATCTAAATGGTACATCTGGTCAAGGAGTATGGATGGGGTGCAATGGAAGCACTGAGGTTGTAGGCTATTGTGATGCGGATTGGGCAGGAGACAGAGTAGATAGAAGATCTACAACTGGTTATTGCACATTCATTGGTGGGAACTTAGTCACATGGAAGAGCAAGAAGCAGAAGGTGGTCTCATGCTCAAGTGCTGAGGCTGAGTATAGGGCTATGCTGAAGCTCACCAACGAGTTGGTTTGGATCAAAGGGATCCTGAAACACTTGGAGATTGAGCAAGCTACACCAATGACCATGCATTGTGACAATCAAGCAGCAATACACATAGCTACCAACTCAGTGTTCCATGAGAGGACAAAGCACATTGAAGTGGATTGCCACAAGGTCAGGCAGATGATAGTCTTGGGAGTGATCTTGCCATGCTACACTAGAAGTGAAGACCAGTTAGCAGACATCTTCACCAAGGCTGCGAGACAGAAGACAATGGAATCCATCCATATCAGGTTGGGTCTCATTGATCTCTCATCAACCAGCTAGTCCCCTGATCATGAGATCTTTACTCTTTTTCCCTCATCAAAGTTTTGTCCCACTGGGTTTTCTTTGATGAGGTTTTTAATGAGGAAGATCTCATGGTCCTTCCAAGCTTAACTTGTTCCACATGGTTAAGCTTGAGGGGGAGTGTTGAAAGGATGAGAGATTGAGGTTAATATTGAGAAGAGACTTGGATACTTATGAGAAGAAGATGTGATAGCAG
>NW_026619804.1:0-6874 GCF_000801105.2 Raphanus sativus | reverse complement strand
TTTGATTTATAAGTCATATATGTTATTTTTAGCAAAAAAAATCATATATGTTATTTACTAAATTTAATAATAATTCAGCTCACCACATGATATTTCTATGTTTTTTAATGACGTTTTGGGCTGAAATTTTAAAAATAAACAAAAAACTATAAATCAAAATTAATTTTAGAGTGCTGACAAAATAAATTAGATTATGAGTTATCTATTTAACTGTAGTACATTTTTAAAACATTATACCAAGTATATATACTGCCAATCATCTAAAAGTAATTCATAAATTGTTTTTACTTACAAGTTTATGCTTGTGTTCAAATACATGACACAATAAATATACAGAAGATGATGTAGATGAACTCGAGGAGGTAGACTCATTAAACCATCTCTTAAAGGTACAGAGTTTAAATAGACAGAGGAAAAGGTAAACGGGGACGAGGTCGTGGTCCTAAACACTAGAACCACCATCATTGCCTTCGTCAACCTTCTTCAACTATTCTGCCATGTTATATACATCTCTCAATTACTATTGTCTTATTTTCTCACTACTTTGAAATCTAAATTTCTTTGGTCACATGTGTGAATCATTTGTATCAAACTTTTGAATTTTAATAGAAAGCCCTTTTATAAAAAAAAAAGGATGTAGATGAACTATAACTTTTTGTAATACAAAAAGTACAATAAATTTTTGTCTTAATTAAGAGACTATAATACATCTTTGATTAAGCACTAATTTCTTTATTCGCTTAAAAACAGGTACTTTGCAAGTGGTGATGAATAGCCGATAACTTTGAATTTTCTGTATTCGCTGATACCTGTGGGAGACCATCCTAGAAGAAAAATAATTGCAGAGAGTATAAATTATCAACAGGATCTGTTGACGAAAAAAATTATTGCACATAGACTCGAAGAACCAGTTAATGTGTATGTGTACTATGTGAAACTATAAATGATAATGTATATACGATAGGTCTCCGAAATAAAAGATGATTTTTTTTCTTGAAAGAATGAGTTAGTAATTGCAGATACCCCATCTTTTTTTTTTTGGTCAACAATGCAGATATCCCATCTTTTTTTTTTTGTCAACTGGTCAATTTTAGACCTTTAATCCTCAAACTGAGGTAAGTAGGAGTCGAACTCCAGACGTCAGGGCCCGAAGGCAGAGCTCAGCAGCCACTTGGCTACGAACAACCCGACGCAGATATCCCATCTAAGAGCACTCTTATTGCAAGAAGTTCTCAAAATAAGGTTTCTAATAATATTCGTTTCTATCTCAAATAAAAACATTTATCTATTAAAATATATGTAATGATCTATTTCAAGTGTGATTTTCTATCTATACTATTATTTGCGAAGTGATTTTTCGCAACAGAGCTCTCACGTTAAAAGTTGAAGTGGTTAATATCGATATTACCCTTAATGAATAAAATATATAATTAAGCTAAAAATAAAAACGAATTTGAAATAAATTATTTTTTATTTAACATCTATATTATAAGAGTTTGGATAATTCTTACTATTATTAATTTTAAATTTATTTTTATATATTGTGTTGTAATCCGAAAAAACTTTTAATAAAAAATTCAAAAATTAAAAAAAGACACATATTATTCAAGTAAAATTCTTAATTTATATAATAAAAAAAATATTAAGTGATTTTTAAGATTTATTTATTAATAATGAATATAATGAATGAACATTTTTAAAGTTGTAATACGTAAGAATTTTCAAATGAAAAAAAAAATTATGATTTATAACTATACTATTTTTATTAGTAATGCATTTATTAATAAATAATTATAAAATGTTTTTGTCCCCATAGGCGGACAAAACACCTAGGACAGGGAATCCATTAGATAGAGCAATTAGGAACTGACGTCATCTGATAATGGTCTAAATCATTAAAATTATTTATTAAAAACGAATTTAATTAATTTTATAATCATCTTTATCTAAAAAATTATATATTGTGTTACCCAAAAATATTTTATATCATAATATTTTAAAAGTAAATATAAATCTATCTATGTAGTTTTATGTATATATGAATGTTTTATGTTTATTTTACGTAATAAAATGTATATTATTAAAATTAAAAACAATTATCGTACAAAATAAACTTTAATATTGAATTAATTTTTTAAAATTTTAAAAGCATAAAAATAATTTATTCTAATGTTTTGAATTGATAATATATCTATTTATAATTTTAAAAAATTATTAAACCCGCAAGTGCGGGTAAGACACCTAGTTTAGAACATAATTAGAAATTTTATTAAATGTATGTTATTATTTAACTTATAATATCCTAATAATACATTTTTATTTAAATAACTAAATATAAATGAGCATATTATACAAAACTTAAACTTGAAATATTACAAGATTAATTTAAAATTTATTCCATATATTATACAGTATTCATAACAAATTACTTAAAAATGATTCAATGTGCCTTAAAGCCACATACACTCTACTTATGACATTTAATTAGAACGTCTGTATCATTTAATTTGATAAAACAAATTGTAAATTTACTATTGCATATTTTCAAACATTCATCTACTACTATATATTATAAGATATAAAATTATCAATTAAAACGGACATTACATTTTCTGATAAACAAACCGGGAACACTATAATTTACATGAGATAGCATTTATAACATGAAGAATCCGATAGGTTCAATATCAGTCATTATTAGACCCAGAAGAGAGGGTTTCTTTTTGAAACACAGAAAAAGGAGAAATAATAGAAGGAAAGGCAAAGAAGAAAAGGAAAAAGATAAGGGGAATTGCATTGTATATACAACAAAAAAATTTATAATTAAATATCTAACTAAAAAAAAGTTGACTAAGATATTCAACATATTTTATGAAATATATACTAAACTACCCTTCTAAACTTACCGAATAACCTCTTTTCTCTTTCTTCTTTCTCATCTTCTCAAACCTCCATTTTTGTTATGATAAATACTTTTTTTTTTGATATCTCTGGTGTCTGGGCAGCCACTTTCCCAAATATCCCACGAAGGGGTCCAGCGCCCCAGCAGTAAGGATGTTAAATCGCTGTGGCCGGGTTTCGAAGCTGGGTGGCGGGCACCTCAGCCGAAGTTCCATTACCACCAGGCTACGAAGCCCGGTTGTTATGATAAATACTTGAATCTTAGTTTTATTTCTTTTGCTTTTATATTTGCCAAGAAATTTTCTATTATTTCTTTTTCAAAGCTGATTATTTGGACGATGAGAATCCTAAGAAATCAAAAGAGTAGTTGCGTATATACCTTTATTTTATATTTTGTTTTTGTTTCAGAATCTTTCACCAACAGGTACTCCGGCTGTTATGCAAATCTGGTGGTTTAGTGATGATGGCGGACCAGTAAATGAGTGTTGACGTGTGGAAGATGATTCCCTGACTATACTATATTCGGTGATAAAAATTTTAGTATAGTATATTTTAATTAGTGTACCTATTTGTGTTAGATTACAATACTATCTAAGATATAATCACTTCTCACTCTTGTATTTATATACCATTTCTTTTAAAATCAACAATATATCGTATCCTTCAATAGTAACAAATCAAACAGTATGGAACGGTTCTTGTATTACTATACTATTCGTAAGAAAAGTAATAACATGTAAATCTCTACTTTTCATTTATATTGATGAATGTAATTCTTGTTACTACGCTTTAATCACCTATACATGTACAATTGGTACTACTATCACCATCGATTGCTTGACAAATTTTTTTTTACCACTTTCTAGTTTACAAATCTAAGTCTATTCTATAATTATAGTTTTATTTATATAGTATAGTCTAATATAACATAATATTATGTATTATTTTCATATTTGATATTTGGGTTTAGGGTTTACAATTGGGTTTTGGGTTAGTATAGCTTAAGGTTTAGTGTTTAGAGGGTAGGGGTGAGGTTAGGATCTGCATTCATCTTCTTCACTATGTGGTTCTTACTTGTTATCGAAATGGATTTACAATGTTTAGAAAATGGAATAGACTATTTAATGGAAAAAAATATTTTATTTTTTTATCCACACATTGTCACATATACTAAACACAATAACTACGTATACGGTAAATATGAGTACGATGTGGATGTTTTATAATGCTTCTAGAATGAATAGCAAGCGGTAATTTTGATCATATCTCAAATTGTTGATGTCATCAACACTACCTCTTTATGAAATTGGGCAATTGTTAAAGACAGAGATATAACCGGATTATTTGGGTCATAAATGTTAGTGAACTAATTATGTCAAAATCAGTGATATATTCATTATTTTCTTTAGTGTTTTGTATATTGAGCAAATTCTCCCAAAAGATAACTTGGTTTAAATAAGAAAATAACGGTTTGAAAGCAGTTTTCAAGGAAATACAATCATAATTCCCTACATCCGGTAAATCTCAGCCGCACTATTAAAAAGTAGAGGTCCAATCACGTCAAATCCAAGCACATACTAGTCACTATCTTTGAATCGAACATGACATCGATTGGAGAACCGAGGAGTATTAAATAGAAAGATCTTAAGGGATTGGCTCGAATTTCCGCACTTTTAGATTCAGTGCCATCACTAAAAGGGCTAGAAGACAATTGCTGGATCCAATAACGAGCTAAGAAGAAAACCCAGTGGGTCGAAGCCTGCTATAAGGCTCGAGCCTTTGATAACTCTATCTGAGCAGGGGAATAATTTAAAGGATGAACTAGATTTTGATCCGACCTTTAAAGGGCGGGCATATTTATTGTTTTATGTTTTTTTGCAAAATTTAATTTTTTATATTTGTGTCTTTTTATATAAAAATTACAATTTTTAAAAAATCAAATGACCAAAATTTTGTAAAAAAATATGATTGACTTATTTAAAAAAAAACACAGACATTAAAGAGAAAATGTTTTTGTTATTAAACCTATGCAAGTTTGTATCATCATACATATTGCCTACATAAATTGTTATATGATACCGTATTCACTCACGTTAAAGTTAGTCTGACAATTTTTATCTATAGAGTAGGTCTGGGTATTCGGGTCCTTTGATCAGGTTCGGATCGGGTCATGTCGAAACCGGATCTTTTGGATCCTGGAAATTTAGATCTATATATCTTTCGGATCGGTTTGGGTCGGGTCTTGTCAGGTTTTGTCGGGTCGGATCTATAATTTCAATATCTGTAAAATATCCATAAATTTCAGGTTGGATTCAGATATTTAAAATTTAACAAAGACATGACATATCCAAACTCGCTCAATTTTATTCAATATTTGTAATATATTTCTAAATATTTACAAAATAATTTAAATTAAGCTATTAATAATTAACATAAAACATTTTTAAACTCTAAGTTTTACATTTTAAAACTTCATATTACTTAAAAATGTTACAAAATAATAATAAATATTATTAACAAAATATATTTCAACTAAATAAAAAACAATATATATAAAACAAAACACAAAAAATCATAGTTTTAAATATACATGTTTTTAAGTCGGTTACAAATCTATTTGGATCAGTTCTTTTTGGGTACGGGTCTATTCGGGTAAAAAAAAATTTGACCTAAAAGATACTTGTAATTTTTTTGGTTCGAGTTAGGTATTTTCGGATCGGTTCCGGTTTGGGTTTTCGGGTCCACGTTAAAATACCAGGCCTACTATAGAGAAAAGTGGGTTCTAAAAATAGTTGGGTCAAATATTTATCAATTGGACATGATCTTTTTTAATTGTATAGATATGGAACATGTATCCATAATCAAGGAACAAAACTGTATAAAATCGAAAAACATAAACTAAAACTGACCAAAATTCATAAATAACCGAGTATATCATATTTTCAAAATAAAAAAATTGGAAAGCAAACCAAGAATCGAATGGGTATACGAATTTTTGAATTACAAATCATATACCTATAAATATATTTTTTTCTAAATTTACCTATAATAAAGTTATTTGACAATGTTACAAAGGGGCATTAACTCTACAAAACTATAACTTAAATGAAAACGTACGCTCTCAGATCAAAAGTAGTCGCCAGTTTAATTGTTTATTTTTTTTTCCTTTTATCATCATCGACAGTTTAATTAATAGAGTCCATATATTAGATATTTATTTCTATCATCAAAAAACCTCAAACCGTCTGACTAATTTATATATTCGAGAGAGGAGTGGATCCTGAATGTTTTGGAAATAAACTGTAAAGGTTACAAAATATGTTGTCACTTTAATAAAGGTAGTTATGGTTACAAAGATTAGATATATATACTTTAGATGCAGTTATATTTTAAATTGGACCCAACAAATATCAATGGGGCATGTTCCAAAATTAATAGTATTGATATCGAAGGATAAACATGGGCCTAAAATGGGCTCTAGGAAGAATAAAGGGGTGATTGAATCGGTTGTAACTGTAAAAAAAAATTACTGTAGAATTTAGGCCGTTGAATTTTTTATTTAGCTCTAAATGATATAGCTTTAAACAATCACTACCAAATTCCTAGTGTGAGTTTAAGATCCACAGTCATTCGTCTGTTATGGATGTCAATAAGAAAATTTGTACAACCTATCAATCTTTTTTAGACATAACACTTCGTATGATGTATATAATCGTAGAATAAAAATCCATTTTATTTAGTATTTGAACTAAATTTTTTGGTTAGTATGTGGAGAAATCAAAATTTAAAAATCAATCTGTTATAAAATCCCTATCAAAATAATTGTAAGAACAGTTGCTTTCTATATTTAGGTAAATATAGTCATCAAATCATCTATAATTATTATATTGCTTCAAAACAATACAAACTAACTGATTAATAATATGAAAACATAATATATTTAAAAAGTCTAAAATCACAGAATGTTTAATAC
>NW_026619803.1:0-6876 GCF_000801105.2 Raphanus sativus | reverse complement strand
TGATTTCGGATCCCCCTTCCTCTGCTCCTAGCTTTGCTTATATACTCCCATATGACGGTCTATTCTGACGGGCTGAGTCTGCCGGCGAGCTGGGCTTTTTTTTTCATTTTCGTCGCATTCGTGTTATCGGGAAAGTTGACATTTATCCTTTCGGAATTTGACATTTATCTTCGGAAGTTTAAACATTTATCTTGTTTGTGAAGATAGTTGTAAACCGTTGTTGGGGATGGATTGTCACCATCCACAAGGCCCAGCGACAGGAGGCCCATTACTATCATTCAAAGGGTAGTCGGCTCAAAGCCGGCTCCAAATGAGTCGCGACTCGGATCGCCACCTCTTTGAACAGAAGACGAGCAGCCGAAGAAGCGGTCAAGCGGCTCGGGCCGAACAGATTGTCCCGATTGGGCCTGCAAGACCAAAGGCCCATCCAAAAGAGGAGAATTAGGTCAACACTGACCGACCTAAGAGGCTATATAAGGAGTTGAGGACAGGAAGGAAGGTATGACCACTTAGACACACAGACTTGCGGCTAGATTAGGGTTTCCATTACTCCTTTGTATCTCGCCGCTTTCTCTTGTACTTCCGGCTAGGAGCTTACCGAGCATCGACTAGCCGGCTTTCTTACTCTTGTACCCTCGTTATTCCTACTCTAATAAAACGTCTCTGTTCATCCCACTCTTGAGTTCTTTTACTTTCCGTTGACCAACTCACCTCAAACAATTGGCGCCCACCGTGGGGCCGATCAGAGTAACGTTTCCTAGACCGATATGACGATTGGTGACTCGAACCCCGGCACTTCCGGCGAAGCGTCCGAGCTTACGCCTCCGCCTCCTCCTCCTTTTCTCTCGTCGGACTTCATGAGCTCCGTGATGGCTCGTCTCGCGCATCAAGAAGAAGTCCAGAAAACGACGAACGAGCAGCTCGCTGCCCTTGTAAGCTGCCCTCACCGCTCCTGCTGGACCTACAAACCGTTCCCCAGCCCGTCTGCCGGCATCTCTTCCCTCCAACGCCGGCGGAAGACCGCGCCGTCGACGAATCTGACCCAAACGGGCCCCCTGCCGTCTACCCTACTCCGACGACAGCAGACCCGACGACGATTCGCGAGATCGCCGAGCTCAAACTCAGCCTTCAACAAATGAGCTCGCAGATCCACCAAGCGACGAGCGCAGCCCCTCAGATCGACAGCGTCATCGCCTCCACTTCGCGCTCGCCCTTCGCTAGCGAGCTAACCAGGGTCCAGCTCCGCAAAATAGAAAAGCTCCGCCCCCCGAGTACAAGCCCGGTGGCGACCCTGTCGAGCATCTAACAGCCTTCAACATAGCCATGGCCAGAGCTCGCCTTTCCGACGAAGAGAAGGACGCAGGATACTGTCAGCTCTTCGTCGAAACACTCAAAGAACAAGCGCTAACCTGGTTCTCGCAGCTCAGCGAGAACTCGATTCGCAGTTTCCAAGACATCTCAGCTGTATTCCTCAAGACTTACATCATGTTTACCAAGCGAGCAGCGACCGCTTCCAGCCTGTGGAACATGGCACAAACAAAGGACCAAAGCCTCAAGGACTACATTGGAAAAGTTCAAGGCAATCGTTTCGCGAGTCGATGTCCCTGATCACATCGCTATCGACGCCTTGATGAACACTCTCCTCGTCAACTCAAAGTTTCGTAAGGACTTATATTCCAATCCTACGACCTCGCTCCCTGACGCCATCGCCCGATCTCACAACTTCATCCGAATGGAAGAAGATACCAAGGCGATAATCCGAAAGCAGAATGCCGCCAAGCCTGCTGCAGCCAAGAGTGCGGGTGCTCGGACCGAGCCACGCCAGCACACACCAGGTGATAATGGCAGCAAAAAAGGGGGTCTCCTCTACGTCGTGGACGAGAACAACCATGGTCATGCACGATAAAAAATGGAATGTCTATCAGCGAGAGACCGACTCTCCCGATGCGTCTCCCAGTACTCCGAGTGCTGGTACCGTGGCTAAAGTCGATTCGGCGACGGGACCGACCAGAACGCCCATCGATCTTACGAAGCATTGCAAGTATCACGATGTCAAGGGACACGACACGACCGAGTGCAAATCTCTCTACGCCCAATTCCTCTCCTCGATTGAAAGCGGAGATTACAAGATCCAGCCGCCAAAACCCAAACCAAAAGGGGAAAACAGCTGGAGCAGGAACAAAGACAAGAAGGCTCAGCGAAAATCGCAGGGCAAAACCCGTAAAAACGATAAACAGTCAAAAGACGCAGAGAAAGCTGCCCGAGAAACCGACGATGACGATGACTCGGCAGATGACGATCAGCCGGCCAATCGCCAGCGCATCAAAGTCATCCGCGTCCAACCTCAAGGAGAGAACGAACCAGGATCCTCGTCCGACGAGGACGACGACATGCAAACCCTAGACAGCACCACGGACCTTCGTTCCCTCCTCAAGCGAAAGCTTCGACCCACTACCGAGGAAACGCCAGTCTCCACCGATCTCCGCCGACTGATCGACTCCAACCGAGCCGCGAAAGTTTCAACGCAAGGATCCTCTCACCAGCAAGAAGCCGAAAAGCCGAACTGCGATTTGCGAGACAAACTCAACGCGAAGATCGACGATTTGCGGACAACCCTCAACCGCAAGAAAAGAGATACTGCCGAAGCGAGTAACGACCTTCGTGATATGCTCCGAGCAAGGCGCGCACAAACTCGTCCCCGGATAAACGTCATCATGGGTGGGTCACCCCCTTGCGGCGATTCGGTCAGAGCAGTCAAAGACCATCGAAGGCAAGCCACCACTTCCCAACGATGGCCCCAGAAGCAAGTAGACGATCAGCCGATTACTTTTTCGTCTGACGATACACTCGGCGTGCACCTCCCTCATAACGATCCTTTGCTCGTCGTGCTCGGCATCGACAAGTACGACGTCACAAAAGTGCTTATCGATACCGGGAGCTCGGTCGATATCATCTTCCGCGAAACCCTCGTGAAAATGGGAATCGATCTCAATGACGTCAAGCCTTCTACTCGTACCTTGACAGGATTCAATGGGTCGTCAGAGGTAATCGCAGGCACGATCCGCCTCTCGGTTCATGCATGCGGAGTCACGCGAACGGTCAAATTTTCTGTGGTCGGCTCCAAAGCCCCTTACCACGTTATACTTGGCACCCCATGGTTACACTCAATGCGAGCAATCGCATCAACGTACCATCAGTGTATCAAGTTCCCAGGATCAGACGGATCGATCAAGACTCTGAAAGGCGATCAGCAGGCTGCGCGAGATCTCCTAATCGCCACGGTTAAAATTCAGCGCTCCCAGTCACTCGTCAACTCCGTCTCTCCTCCCGCGAGCAAAGTTTGTCCACAAAAGGAAGAAGTTCTGGAAGTAACAGTTGACGACTCGGACCCGAGCAAATCTGTCCGAGTAGGCGCGTTTCTACCCGACGAGATGCAACAGAAGATCCTCGAGTTCCTTAAGCAAAACCTGTCCTCATTCGCCTGGACAATGTCCGATATGAAAGGAATCGACCCAGCTATCACAACTCACGAACTCAATGTCGATCCCAACTTCAAGCCCATCCGACATAAGAGAAGAAAGTTGGGACCAGAGCAATCTAAAGCAGTCGCAGAAGAAGTCGAGCGTCTACTCGGCGCCGGCTCGATCACCGAAGTTCGTTACCCGGAATGGCTAGCCAACCCGGTAGTCGTTAAAAAGAAAAACGGTAAATGGCGCGTCTGCGTCGATTTTACCGACCTCAACAAAGCATGTCCTAAGGACAGCTACCCGTTGCCTAGCATCGATCGCCTAGTCGAATCGACGGCCGGTAACGAGATGTTGACGTTTATGGATACCTTCTCGGGCTACAACCAGATCCTAATGCACCCGGACGACCGGGAGAAAACTGCTTTCATCACTGATCGGGGAACCTACTGTTATAAGGTGATGCCATTCGGATTGAAAAACGCTGGAGCAAACTACCAACGGCTTGTCAACCGGATGTTCGCCGACCAGCTTGGGAAGACAATGGAAGTCTATATCGACGACATGCTCGTCAAATCGCTCCGAGCCGACGACCACTTAGCGCACTTAAAGGAATGCTTCGCCATCCTAAACAAGTACGGGATGAAGTTGAATCCCGCAAAGTGCACATTTGGCGTCTCCTCGGGTGAATTCCTTGGTTACATTGTCACGCAACGAGGAATAGAAGCTAACCCGAAACAGATCTCAGCAGTCCTAAATCTCCACAGTCCGAGAAACTGCCGTGAGGTGCAGAGACTAACAGGACGCATCGCCGCGCTTAATCGCTTTATCTCCCGATCTACCGACAAATGTCTCCCCTTCTATGATCTCCTCCGAGGGAACAAGAAGTTCATCTGGGACGACAAATGCGAGGACGCATTCGTTCAACTCAAGCAGTACTTGACGACTCCTCCCGTCCTGGCCAAACCGGACGTAGGAGACGTCCTCTCTCTCTATATCGCTGTCTCCTCAGCGGCTGTCAGTAGCGTCCTAATCAAAGAGGACCGTGGCGAGCAACGTCCGATTTTTTACACGAGCAGACGAATGACCGGTCCGGAGACCAGATACCCAACCCTCGAGAAACTGGCTCTGGCCGTCGTTGATTCGGCGAGGAAATTACGACCCTACTTCCAATCACACTCCATCGAGGTGTTGACCGATCAACCGCTCCGCACCGTCCTGCAAAATCCCAACAGAGCGGGTCGGTTAACTAAGTGGGCGATCGAACTAAGCGAGCTTGATATTACATACAAATGCCGAACAGCCGCCAAATCTCAAGTCCTCGCCGACTTCCTGGTCGAACTCACACCGGATCTTGCACAAGATCTCGACATTCCAAGCCCGAACTGGATTCTTCATGTCGACGGATCATCAACGAGCAAAGGATCCGGTGCGGGAGTCCAGCTTCAGTCGCCAACAGGAGAACTCATTCGCCAGTCTTTCAGTTTCGGCTTCCCGGCCTCTAACAACGAATCAGAGTACGAGTCGTTGATCGCCGGCCTCCGTCTCGCCCGAGCCGTCAAAGCCAAACGCTTAAGTGCTTACTGCGACTCGCAGCTCGTCGCTAGCCAGTTCAGCGGCGACAACGATGCTCGCAACGACAGAATGGACGCGTATCTCCGGGTGGTTCAAGAGCTTGCTAGGGAATTCGAGTTCTTCGAACTCACCAAGGTTCCCCGCGGAGAGAACTTGCGCCGATGCCTTAGCCGCACTCGGGAGCAAACTCCACGACCAGGTCAAAAGGACGATACCCATACATCGGATTGATCGACCGAGCATCGATCCTCCTTCTGACGAAAGCCTTCCCATCGCTCCAATCTTCGCAACAACTCGACGATCCACCACCGATCAAGCTGACACTGAGATGCCCGATCATGACGACACCCCACTCGATTGGCGAGCCAAGTTCCTGGATTATCTCATCCGTGAAGAACTGCCGAAAGATAAGTGGGCAGCGAGACGCCTGAAGAGACGCAGCGCCCACTACGTCATAATGAACGACGAACTTCACCGAGTAACCGCGAACAAGGTCCTCTTAAAGTGTATCCAGGGCGATGAAGTGCGACGAGTAATGGCTGAAACTCACGACGGAGCAGGAGGAAACCACTCGGGAGGCCGAGCTCTTGCCCTTAAGGTTCAAAGCTTGGGATTCTTTTGGCCATCTATGAACATCGACTGCGAAGCATATGCCCGCCGATGCGACAAATGCCAGCGTCACGCTCCGAGCATCCACAGTCCCACCGAGCTGTTGCGGACATCTGCAGCCCCTTATCCGTTCATGCGGTGGGGGATGGACATCATCGGGCCAATGCCGAATTCACGCCAACGTCGTTTCATCTTGGTCCTCACCGATTACTTCACCAAGTGGATTGAAGCTGAAGCATTTTCTCAGGTAACGGACAAGGAAGTCCGCACCTTCGTCTGGAAGAACATCATCTGCCGCCATGGTTTACCATACGAGATCATAACGGACAATGGCTCTCAGTTCATGTCCCGAAACTTCAAAGAGTTCTGCAACAAGTGGAATATCCGCCTAAGCCCTTCGACTCCTCGCTACCCGCAAGGAAACGGGCAGGCGGAATCCTCCAACAAGATTATTATCGATGGGATCAAAAAGCGACTCGACCTCAATAAAGGCCATTGGGCCGACGAACTGGACGGCGTCCTCTGGTCGCACCGAATGACTCCTCGTGGTGCGACCAAATCCACCCCTTTCTCTCTTGCTTACGGGATGGAAGCAATGGCCCCCGCCGAAGTCAATGTGACGAGTCTTCGGCGCGCCAAGATGCCGCAGTTCGTCGAACTTAATCAAGATATGCTCCTCGATGCCCTTGACGAACTCGAGGAGAAACGTGATCAGGCGCTTCTTCGGATCCAAAATTACCAGAACCAGATCGAGAGCTACTATAATAAGAAGGTAAAGGCGCGCCCTCTCGAGCTCGGCGACCTCGTGCTCCGCAAAGTTTTCGACAACACAAAGGAGCTCAATGCTGGAAAATTAGGGACCAATTGGGAGGGACCTTACAAGATCACTCGAGTCGTCAGACCCGGCGTCTACCGACTCGAGACTTCCCGCAGAGAGGCAGTCCCACAAGCCTGGAACTCGATGCACCTTCGCCTCTTCTACCAATAGAAACGCCTCATCCCTTTTCCCCGAGCGAATGACCAACAGGTCACTGTTCGCTCAAAAAAAAAAAAAAAAAAAAAAAAAAAAAACCGAGTAGATGCACCTAACAGTCACTTCTACTCGTCCGAGTGAATGCGCTACTATAAGCCACTTTCACTCGGTTCAACGAACTACGAAATGCTTGATCCTCATCTGAGGTACGTAGGCATTCCCTTCACGGGGTCCAGCCCCAACCAAAACAAAATC